>NC_089519.1:5841012-6141012 GCF_963924715.1 Thunnus thynnus | reverse complement strand
ATGATTTTTTGTGTCAGTTTGTGATATTCTGACAATTAATCATCTCTTTTCAGGGCCAGATAACATTTGAATCTACTTTGGCCTTTAGTTTCTTCTTTCCAATGTTCCATGTTGGTTTCTTTACATTGCGTTTTAAGTTGGTTTACTCTGATTGGTGTTTGGACAGCAGTGCTGATGTGAGACTGCTCACAGTGTGTCTGAGAGGAGGTACCAACTGACATATGGGACTCTTTTCTGGGCTCAGCTCTTGGATTAGGAAGGTTTTGTTATAGAGGGTGTCTAGGGGTCTGGATTTAAGGTTATTAAAACATTTGAGTGCTCTCTTTTGAATGTTAATTATCAGTGGGGTTTACATGCATTTGTTGGTGTTTTTCAGTATAAAATGTATGTAAAGATTCTGTTGGATGTTTGTCCCAACAGGTAGAGCTATGATGGCTGAGTGGACCCCAGACTTCACTAGCATACAGTGCAATGGGCTGGATGACACGTTAAAATATTTTAAGCCATATTTTAATTGGAATTTGGAAATTATAAAATTACTCTTAATTACATTTAGAACTCTTCAAGCTTTTTCTTTCAGTGCGTTCGCTGCCATGTTGAAACTCTTATGGTTATACCGAGGTAGGTATAACTCATACTATGTTCAACTGATATGATTATTCATGATAAACTGGTATTTGTTCTTCATATTTACTGCGAGAGGCCACTTCTTCCAGTACTTTGCTACCATGTCCAGCTGTTGCTGTTTTCCTTGATCAGTAGGAGACAGTAGAACAAGGTCATTTGCATAAAACAGAGACTTCATCTCTCTATCTAGGAGGGAGGCCAGGAACAGAACATTGATCCGACTGAACAGCAAGTTCATTTATATACACATTAAATAAAGTCAGATTTAAATTGCAACCCTGACCAACACCTCTTCTCTGGGTGAAGAATTCAGTTTGTTTGTCTCCAACTTTGACAGCACACCTAATTTCCAAATACATTGATTATAACCAGATCGTACATTTTGCCCCCTAAACCACATTATAGAAGTCTGTAATTGAGCCCTTCAAGCCAAATAGAGTCGAAAGCTTTCTTGAAATCAATAAAACAAGTGAATATCTTACCATTTTGTGGTTGGTGTACATGTTTGTTAATTAAAGTGTGAAGGGTATATACATGGTTGGTAGTGAAGTGTTTTGGGAGGAAGCCAATTTGATTTTTTACTCAAGATGGATTGTTTGTCAAGGAAATCTAGTATTCTTTTATACTAAAGAATAATTTACCTACACAACTGCTGACACAGATGCCATCGTTGTTACTAGGGTCTGATTTGTCTCCACTCTTATGAATGAGGGGGAAACAAACCCTTTGCACCAGATGTCAGGAAAACATCCTGACTGTAATACGATATTGAACAACTTCAACACTGCACCCTGCATCTCTGGGGTGCTGCATTTTAGCATTTCATTTTTAATGCTGTCTGGACCAAAATCTTTCCTTGGCTGGAGATATTATGTCTGTGTGGTCAATTCTTCCCAAGTAACTGGGAAATCAAGGGGGTTTTGGTTGTCTTTAATTGAGTTTTTCTTTTATAATATATTGATCTGAATTAATTAGATTTATTAGTATGTCTGTACAGATTTTCAAAATGTGCTCCTCAAATGTCATCATTACGGATATGTAATGCTCGTGGTTGCTTTGTGTTGAAGTTGTTCCACAAATCCCAGAATTGATTTTGATTAATAGCATTCTCAAAATCTTCAACTTTCATGTATGATTTTGTTTTTTGTTCCTAATTGTATGTTTAGATTTGCTTAAAATTTCATTTTATCTAATGCATAAGGCTGGGTTGTTTGTTTTTCATTTGCTGTTTTTCTATTTTCTGATGGTCTTGCATTCTTGATTAAACCATTTGTCAGCGTTTAATTTGTCTCCACTGTCTGGGGCCCATCTGTAAGTAGGATTTAATTCATACAGCTTACTGGTTTCCCTTTTTGTGTCTCTTATTTGACCTGAGAGTTGAAGAACACATTTATTTTGTTGTGGTCTGAAAGGGGGTATTGCTGTCTGACAGTGAAGGGATCCATGTCAGTGATTGAATAGTCTACTACACTAGACCTAAGAGCCGAGGAATATGTGAATCTCCCTAAAGAGTCCCCTCTAAACCTACTGTTAACTATGTGCAGGCCTAAGACCTGACAGAGATCCAGTACCTCCCTGTCACTTTGATTTATTTCAGAGTCAAGGTGGTTCTGATGGGTGATCATTGGTGTGGTAAACAGGGGAAACTGACCAAAAACATGGTTGTTGCCCTGTGGGTCAATGACATCAGGTTCAGTTCCTGTTCATCCGTTCAGATCTCCTGTTAGAAGCACGTTTCCTTTGGCCCGGAAAGGTGATTTCTGAATGGAGAGTTTCATAAATGTCTTCATCAAAATAAGGAAAATCTGCTGGGGATATATGCCCTCACTGGTTAAAAATGCTAATTGTTGTACAGAGTACCCTTCCAGATGTAGATGGAATCAGTGAAAAATGAGGTTGTTCTTCTTCCCTCCTTCTTTTTGTTGGGTGTAGTTAGTGGAGAGGACCTCTGGGTTTTCGTGCAATGTCCTCTCCTTGTGTTTCTCCCTAGCTGTTCCTCTCTTACATTTAGCAGGGTATTCAATCTCCCTGCTCTCTGCTGACAGCTGTGCTGTGCTTAATATTCATTATCTGCAGATCCAGAACAGACATATTCTGTAGATTTTAGTACAATTAACACTAACCAAACATTGTTTTTGTTAAATGTTTCCCTCAGACTGTTCATTTGGATAGTGTCATTAATACTGTACCTTAGAGGCTCAGCTTTCAGTTTTTGGATGTTTGTAATGAGGCCTCATGCCACAAAGGATTCAGACAACATAGTTTCATAGACTCACTTTGAGTTAGTAGTGAAAAGCAGCCTGCGTCAAACCTTCACTTACAGTAATATACTCTTATGGTGAAAGCTTTTTGGCTAATTTTACCATGCAAGCTGTGACTTTTTGAAGCTGTAGGAGATGATTCTATATGATATTATCTTTTGTTCTACATCTGCCCTCTGTCTAATATCCACATTCATTTCACTCCATTTTCCAATACTTATCCCCCCGTAGGGCACATTTCTTCTGCTAATTTCCTCCACACTGTAAAGGAAAACAGTTGAGGGGGAAACAGACAGGAAATTCTGCTCTTAGCGCTGACAATTGGCATTGTTGTTTTATTCACATATATTGAAGCATAAATACTTCTAGCTTCAAGCTACAACTTGGCACTTACACATAATCTACACAAAAATGATCTTTTCTCCAGTAAAACTCTGGGTCCATCAGTGAGCTGAACTGAGGCTGGTTATTATAGTGATTATTCTACTCACAAAATAAAGAAGCATAAAGAGGGCGAGTGCAGCTATAATTATCTCACATCTTTTCAGGGTCCCATCTTGCTAAAGGTAGTTATTCTAATTATTCTACCTCTCTACAGTAAACAGGAGGGAGCTTTAACCTTTGAGTTACTTCCATTGCCTTCATGTACTGACGAGACCAAATATACAATTCAACAAGTCAATAACAAACTGAATCAAAAGATATACAGTAAGTTCAATGTATTGCAGTTCCTGACTACATAAATAAAGGGAGGAAAAGCTGGAAAACTTAAAGTGCTATGCAATTTCAACAGCCTTCAGTAATGGTTCACGTTTCTCAAGGCCTGTAACAAAAATAGACAAGAAGTCTGAGAGGGAATAGTTTTATTTTATTTGTCAAAAATGGTCTATCTGCTGCACCATTACTGTTCCTGCCCACGCACAGCAGCTTACATAAATGGTTTCAATGCTCCAACCCACTCAGTGTTTTAGTGGGCAATCCACAAGTGAAAGAATTAGAAATCTATGTATTCTCTAAATGACCCATGCTTCTCACATTCAACAAAGAAAAGTCTTATGTGAACTCATGTGATACTATTTTGCGTCTGGGATTTGCATCAGGTTTTGGTTTGAGAAGTGAATATTCATTTAGTGCAGTAAAAAGGAAGAATGTGGAGGCTGAGTTAGAAGCATTTGTGTTTAATACTCTTTCCTTGGGTCTGTGTCCTGTCTCATGAGTCAAAATTGACATTTTATGTTAGTAAATCATAATAATCTTCGCCTAACATCATCCAAGTGCTTTTAGCTGCCACCTATTATCTGTTATATATACTGTATTTCAAAAGTGTCATTTGAATATATATCATATATTAATTTGAAAGATTTTCGTAGATGATGTATAATATGAATGTTCTGTGAGTTTATAGGGAGAGAGACAGGAAAAGAGCATATTTTTGTCCTTGTTCAAGAAAATGAATTCCAACCACACAGTCTGGTGTAAACTCAGTCTGAGACTAGCCTGTCTCAGTCCAAATGCCAGATGCAAATATTACAGGTTATGATAAATGACTACATTTATGCATTTCCATATATGCCGGTTTTATTATATATGCTGTTTATTGTTGCTGTTAATTAAAAACCGGTCACCTCCTGAACTGAAAGCTGGTCCGGAAATTTACCAGTTGTTTAGTTTGGTTTAGCATCTTTATCAGTACTTCACTAAAAAGCTGCATATTTATCATCACCACACAAAGAGACAAGAGAGATTGTATTTATGTAGATTTTACACATGGTTAGTGAGCTTTCCTAATCACTAATCATGAAAAAAGTTTTCCGCTCCTGTGTTTAACTTTTAACAGTTCGCTAAGGACCACTTCCTGTCCTTTCAACACCCATTTTACTTACACAATACATAAAAGTCATCAAATAGGTGTGCTGTCAAGTCTTTGAAAATATTCAACCATTGAAAGGAAACATAACAGAATTGCAGACACAGACATGACATGCCAAACACTTTTATTTTCCAGGGTAAGAAGGAATAATTTACTTTCTGTTTAGCTTGCAGAGTTGATGATAGCAGTTGATAAAAAAAAAAAGAACATACAAATAAAAGAAACCACACCATTAATTCTAGACTCAATAGTGACACTGCCTCCTCCTCTTCAAGTATCTTCTCCTTTCAAGTATCTTCTCTTTTACTCTTGTTCTCTCACCTACCACCTCTTCGTCTCGGCTCTGACCTCCACTTCTCTTTTTTTACTTAATAAGAAAGCTGTGAGACAGAGAGAGAGATAAAGAGTCAGAGTAGAAAAAGGAGAAAGAGATACAACATGTTGATGATTTTTTTTTTAACTGAAACTTCAGCTTTAGAGTCTGGAAGCATGTAATCAGATAAAATTGCTCAAAAGATTGCTGAAGATGCATCTGCTTTATCAAACAGTAACAGAATCTGAGGAAATTAGAGTAGACTTAACCTAAAAATGCCATTCAAAATTCAAAACATGCATTTCAATACTAGGAAATCAAAGAAGTCAAATGTATATTTTAAATGGCTCATCTTGCAGTGCAATATGCAGCAGTACTGTCTAATTTAAATACACATCTGCTATAGAATTATGCCAGATCTGTGATGGAACTGACTGCTTTATTATTACAGTTTGAATGATTATTGCTAAACAGATCAAATTACTATTGCAGGAAACTTAAAAATGCATTCTGAGTTGTCATTTTCATTTTTCCCCGAGAGCTCCAGACTGACACCTAAAAGCCACAGGTCAAGTACCATTAGCCATTGCACACTGTTTGACATTTGAATATATATTATTTTGTAATCTCCTATTTTTATTGTGTATTTAAACTTTTTAAAATCTTTTCCAAGGACTCTTTAGGTTAGTTAGAGCTCCAGCATCCAAACTCTGCAGCCTGCCACTGAACACAACAAGACCAGAACA
Organism: Thunnus thynnus; assembly: GCF_963924715.1. Lineage (NCBI taxonomy): Eukaryota > Metazoa > Chordata > Actinopteri > Scombriformes > Scombridae > Thunnus > Thunnus thynnus. Next base: position 6,135,195 of record NC_089519.1, on the reverse strand, counting down.
CAAACCCCTGCTGTGTGTCTGCTGTGTGGCCTCAGCTAGTCTGAGACTGGATTCAACCTCCTGGGAACCAGTGAACCAAAATGCTTCATTCAACCTGCTGCAGTGGTTCTCATCTGGCTGTAACTCTGGTGACCCGAAGATCACCAAGTCTGCTTCGCCTTGCTCAACGCTTTCCGGGAAGTTCGCCTCATCATCAAGCCCTCATCACCACGGAAACAGTAGGAAAACCATCTATCATGCTTCTGTCTCAGAGTTGATGCAAAGAGCTATGCAAAATTACGTTTTTATTGGCTTTGCTTAGAGTTAATTGACCCTCATTGTGCTTTTGACTTGTTTTTGATAACATTCATTAATTTGGGATTTGCATATGTATTTGTTTATTTACTAGGCCCTTATTGGAAAGCTGCCTTCTTATATTGCCTCCATGCTAGTTTGGTCCACTGGACCACTTTACACCAGGACTAATGACTGGCTTACGCTCCATGTCCCTCGTGTTCATACAGAGCTTGGAAGAACTGCTTTTGGCTGCTTTGCACCGTCAACCTGGAACACACTACAATGCACTTCAAAAAGTAATTCATTGGTATCTCTTGGTCATTTTAAATCCACTATCTCAAACCTTTTAACTTTTGTTTGTACCTTTTTTTAATTGATTTTGTTGTTACTCTATTTTTTAAATTTGTATTTATATGTTTATTTTAATTGATTGTCTTCTTTGTTGCTCGACATCATTGTAAATGAGGACTTTGCCCTCAATGATTTGAGGCAAAGACAAATAAATTAAAGACAAATAAATAATTTAATTCATTCGGCAGTAACTTAATTTATCCATTCAGTCATGCATTCATTTATTCTAGTTGTACATATGTATATATGCTTTGTGTTTCCCTTTCATCTCTTTCCCTTGCTAGTTCAAAAAATATCTTGATTTATCGCCAAGTCGTTGTATTTGTGTATTCCTTTACGACAGAGATGGAGGTCCCTGTATTCATAATTTATGACTATATATATATAAATATATATGACTGATTCATTTTATTTTGCTCTTCAAAGCGAAGAGTGGTGCCCCATATAATTTACGAGCAATTTTCAAATAAAGTCCTAGTGTAACCTAGACAGTATTTTAGTCAGTGCAGCAGGTCAGCTGAACATGCGAAAATGTGAAACTTGACTACAATTCAACATATATGAAGATAAAGATAAAGTTTCAAATCAAAAAATAATGATGAACGAATATTTAATGATGTTTAAATGTTTGTTTTTTTTTATATTTTCCCAGTTTCCCTGGTTCTTTCTGGGAAATGTCTTGGAAATCATTAAGACAATATTCGGCAATTACAGATCTGAATCACACCACAACTAACCTTCTATCAATGTGTTGAAGTTACTACACAACAATCGTTGGACTTTAAACCCCTCCACTGAGCTGACACACTGCAATTTGCTCTTAATTTCAAGCTATAGGTCACAACAGGGTTCAAGCCCCCATGACAGTAAATTTTCAGCCCTGGTGAAGTGCCCTCAACATCCTGAATGCCTTCCAGCTCCAGAGGTGAGTTTCTGTTCAGTCTTTTTTATGTAGTGGTAACCTTTAGCTCAAAGTGGGACGAAATTGCTGCTGTTCTGGACCACTAAGCTGGAGGGTTTTAGTGTTCAGACTCATTCACTAAATGACGACCTCCAGAAAACATCCATGGCACATTCACAACTTCTAATATTCAGGGTAAAGAGGAAAAATATGTGAATATATATATTGAATGTACATGAAAATGTCAGGGATATTTTAAGTCAAACTTAAAATCTGTGTGGAAGGTCTCTAGTATCGGTCTCTTGAGAAACAGCCTTGGCTCTGTGTAGGTTTTGGAGGGAGCGTTACCAATCGAGCGGCTGTCTTTCCATCAAACAAATAATGGAAACGGATGGATCCTGTTTTGGCCTGGATTTTTTCACTGTGCCTGCAATACCTTTGCAGTGATTTTATGTCAACTTCAGTGATTTTAAGATTCTTTCTGTGCTTGCATATTATGTTGGAATAATTGTTGACTATGCTGGATGAAACTTGTGCAAGCATCTGTATAGCGGTACTGTATGGTTACTATAGTTACCTGTAGGGGTATCCATGATACTTGGACCTGAAAATGGAGAGCAGGAAGCTGAAGAAGAACACCACCAGGCCAAGGCCAACGAGGCAGATGACTGCAAAGAGACACACACAGAGAGACATCACACACATGTCATCATGCTAAACTGCTTGTTGTAAAGGCTTCTCAAGGTAATTTATACTGAACTACACATAGAAATGGAAGCCACTGTGCATATATAGTATCAGAAAGCAAAGAATAACAGTACATGAATAACCTGTAACATGATCTCTGAAACTGAACTAGACAATAACTAATAACACAGAGGAGTTCAATGCATTAGAGTTAACACTTTTTTCAATTTTTTGCAGGTCCTGCAGACACCCTGATATATAAATAATAATTACTAGACAATGGCCCGTGAGAATATTTTATTTCTGGCTGAAGGCATTCATTTAAATCATTTCACGCACATTATAAAGACTGATGCAACTCACTGTTTGATCTCTGTTCAAATTGAATGTGCTTGCAGGGTTTAAACATGGTGTAACACATTGCATCCTCTTCTCTTTATGTTGTTGGTTCACACTCACATGTATAGTAAACACCCACACAGGCCTTCATACACGCGCCGAATTGATAGAAGACAAATTAGTTACTCAAACATTTGCTAAAATGCTTGTTTAAAAGCACACCTTAAACATTTCCTGGTGTTCTCTCTAATGACAAAAGCCTTTTATGTTCACATTTATTTAGATAATTCCTCAACGTATAAGCTATTGCCTGTTTCTCATTATCAACCCCTGCAGTCTTGCAGGAAAACTGTGTTTGCAACTATTATCATCTTATTTCCTTGGTGGCCATTCCAAAGTGAAATATACATAAGCATGATCTTTAATCTGCGGGGGAATTGTGTGTCTGCGTGTGTGGGTGTAAGAGTCTATGCACACACGCTCATGTAGCGGCTAATCCTTGAGAAGCACTGTGTTAAATTAAACTGTCACCACCGACTGATATTGTTAATCAGGGATTAGGATGAGGACCTCTCCTGGAGACTAAATAGTGAGATATCCGCTTGTTCTCAGTGTGTGTGTGTGTGTGTGTGTGCAAAGTTATGTGTGTAAGAGAGAGAGAGGGAGGGGGGAAGCATAATGTTAGAACAATTTAGCTGGGAAAATGTAAGACAGATTCTCAGTGTCAATCTGTGTGTATGTGCTGTCATTCATTTTCGGTGTTTTAACAGTTTGTGCATTCTGTGTGTGTGATGTGATCTGTGATCTAAGTGTGTATAAGGGTGTTTTCACACCTGCGCTTTTTAGTTTGGTTAAATCGAACTCTGGTTCATTTTCCCCCTTGGTGTGACTCGTTTGGGAAGGTCTGACAAAAACAACCTCACTGAGACCCTTTAGAGGATGTGGTCTTGGTCCTGTCCCAAACAAAAACTCCAGAGCAGTTTGTTTGTGGTGGGAATGTGAGCCGATCTTGATCCAAGCCAACTACTAGGTGTACTCTGCAAGTTTGAGCAAAACGTTTCTCGTAGCCAGGTGAGCTTTGCATAGTTGGATGCAGATGAGTGAATTTAACAGTTTCCAACAACTAGCCGGAGAGTGACTTGAGGTCAGACCTGGACTAGCACAGCATAGTATGTTGTATTTGTCCAGTGGACCTCCTTCAGGACCTTCTTCTTGTGTTTACGTTTTTGCTCCCGCTCCAAACACATCTGACCAATCAGTGGAGTCAGCGTTCTCATGTGGCTTGTGGTGCTGCATTTTGTCTCGCTTGGATTTTTCTCTGTGTGAAAAGAAACCGACCAAAGGCGAAAATGCACCAAGTTAAACAGCTCATCACCTGATTCAGACCAGAGCAAATGAACTATAGGTGTGAAAACACCCTGAGACTACATTTGCTGCCATCGCTCAGCGTCAGCTCCTCCATAACCATTCCCCTTTCTTTCTTGCAATTTCTCTGCATATCATGCATTTGCAATTCAACACGAGAATCATGGTATATACCGACAAACCTCAGGGGTTCTATTATACTGGGACTGAGCTCTCTCTCTCTCTCTCTCTCTCTCTCTCTCTCTTTCTGTGTCTGTGTGTGTGAGACAGCAACTGATATGACATTCAAGTCATAATCCATCTACCACAGGCATACAAACTTATACAAAAACACAGGATGCCCTACTCAGTAATTAGTATATGTGCGCTTTCTTATATTTCTATTCATGTGAAGACTGAAGGGCATCAGATACAAGCTCAGGGTAAAAAAGAAAAAGAGACTTTGTCATTTACTTTAAATACATTATTTTCAAGAGGTGAAAGGCTATATCTGTAGCTATATAAAGGAAACGTTGATATCTAATTCTAGGAAATTTCCTGACAAGTATTGCAATACAAACCTGTGTGTGACATTGACTGGGTGACTTGATTGAGAGGCATTGCATATTTGAGTGTGTGTCTCCAGGGAGGCCCCTCGTGCCCCTCGTGTTCCCTGGGTTGCCACATCTACGTATGTTCCTTTGAGTGCCGGAGCAACAGAACGTCTGTGTATCTTCATTAAGTATAGTGGGATGTATTTCCCATAGCTCATCAATTATCACTGAGAGGTGTCTTAGTATGCATCCATGGATAATGACACTCCCATACACACACGCACTAAGCATGCTAATATGCCAAGTGATTTATGACCTTGGCGAAATGACAAGTTGTTTAAGCTGAATGATTTCACTCAATGACAAAAGGTGGTAATCCCTCTTTTTACTGTGTGACTTGGCTCAAGTCAAATCATGATATATTGGCGTGGTAAAATATTGTATATTTACATTTCCCAAGCATGAGCAAGCCAATAACCATATTAAGTAAAGCCTATCTAATTAGCAGGAAAAATATGAATAGATATTATAATGTTAAGTGCAGTTCATTCTTTGATGTGCAACTGACACATTAACTGACTTAACTGCTGGATGTAATCACCCACAGTTCATTATTTTTTATGCCAAATGGAGACAGAAAAACCCGCTTGTTAATGTTTACACTGCACAATTACAAGGAAACGTGAGACTTTTGGCATTTATGTTAATGAAACAGATCTGACTGCTTACTTCACTTACTTACATTCATCAAATATAGTTAAAAATGAACAACAGTCTGCATTTAAAAAAAAAAAACAAATTCATTCCCCTTTGTAGTATTAAAAGAATAAACGAGGAAATAACTGAACACTGTCATCAAACCATGTTTTTTCATTACCATTATTTTATTCTATTGTAATTTTTAGTACCACGCCAGAAGAGAGAATATGGCTGCATGATGTACAGCCTTTTTTCATCAAATTAAGCCAAATTTTAAGAAACAAAGAAAAGAACAAATGAAGAAATGACTGAACATTAGCAGTGACTTTCCCTTGGCTCCTTATTGTTATTTTAATGTGATTTGTTTTTGCTACACAATGACAAAACCTATTTTTTAATACCTCGGTTCTTTATGGTTCAGCATAAGGAACAGTTGTTACTGCACTATAAACTAATTAGGAGCTTCATAAAAAGATACCTTAAGTCTTTGCATTTTGGGGTCAGGTCCTATAGTTGGCTCGATTTCATTTAAACTCTAATAAGCTCTGCTGTCTTGAAATCTGGTATTGCTATACCGCATGTTGGCACTTCACCAGTAAGATATGGTAATTTTAGGGGTTGTGGCCTTGCTTTAAAGTTGTTTCTAAAGTATTTTGCTCTTTCACATACCCATCTCACTTTTTCCTGACTCCTCAACTTCTCTCCACTAATTTCGTCCACTAATCGGAAGATCAGCGGTTCGATCCGCGGCCCCTACGGTCCGCATATCGAAGTGTCCTTGGACAAGATACTGAGCCCCAAATTTCTCCTGAAGGCTGTGCCATTGGTGTGTGAGTGTGTGTATGAATGATTAGAAACTCCTCCTGATGACCAGGCATGTAGTATAAAGCAATTTCAGTGACTGGAAGACTAGAAAGGTGCTATATGAATGCAGTCCATTTACCATTTACCCTCTCACCCCCCACCCACCCAAACGCATATATGAGTAGTGCATATGTATGAATTTCTAACTCCATTTATTCGTTCAGTAACTCCCTCGCTGTTAAACAGTGTGTGCACGCTGTGATTTCTGGTGCAGATGTCCATGGAAGCTGCAGATAACTTCCTGTAGCTGCACTCAGCAGTATGTAAGCTATATGCCAGGAATTTAACACCACATCCAGTGATTACACTACCATTCAAGCATAATCCTCTCTCTATTACTGACAGATGACTATTCTCTATGCTGCTTTTTAATGCACTTATTTAATTTGTGTGTCCATATTTGCGCATGTGTGTGTGTGTGTGTGCATATTCGTCCCAGTGACAGCGGTGGGATATAATTGTTTATTCTATCTGTGTTTGTGTGTTGATGATGTGTGTGCTTTACATAACAGCATTAGTATGCTTGTGCTGCAGTTAAAAAAAAAAGTAATCTGCATGATGTGTTTGTTTCAGTTTATTAAAATTAGCAGGTGGTAATTATACGAAGACTGAGGTTGAATTAAAGTAGCTGATGTAATAAAAAAAAAATACATGTCTCTGTACATATTAAGAGGAGAACACAAAAGGGGTGAGATGAAAAAGAGAGGATGGAGACGAACAAAGGAACAAAAAAAATAGAGACCCGTTGGATGGACCGCTGAGAGAACTGATAAATGATTATAAATTGTCTGTACTAAACATGTGATGTATCAGAATTACACAGATGATAATTATATGAGCCCGCATGCATGTGTGTCCGTGTGTGCATGTAGATAAGTGTGAGTGTGCTCTTGTTCAGTCTGATACTGAGACACAAGTCTTGAGGTAGTTATAAAATCATTATCATTTTAATTGCCAAGCTTTAACATCTCAAGGAGAACTCATGGGTAAAGTAGAACAAAAAGTTGATAATCTTGCCTTTAGATTTTTTTAGTGTGTGTGCATATGTATATGCATAAGTGTGTGGCCTCATAGAAGCAATTGAAAGGCTTCTCAAGTTGCTTTTTCATCACACCGACTCTAATTAAAATCCACTTGTGTGTAACTGTGTCTCTGTGTTTGAGGCAATTACCAGTACAGGCTATCTAATATCTAACTCCCTTTTTCATAATCTAGGGATTATGAAGAGCAGAAACTCTGGTTGGGCAGTAAAGAAAGAGGTCGGAGGCCAGTTTGTCATTAGTGTGGTCAAGTGTCCACCTCACATTTGAAGTGATGAACGGTGTTATACCCTGAACACCTCTAGACAAGACTCATCAGGAGGTGTCGGGGGACTGTCAATCATTGTGTATCTCTTTTTTTTTTATTGGTGTGCTTTGTTAGAACATTTGTGTTTCCTTTTGACTGCACATGTCAATGTTTGTATGTAGCATTTAGTGGTTGCAGGGACATTCGCCTTACTGAGATATGTTGATACTGTACACTTTTGTGGGTTATAGCTGTACTGGTTTAACTTGCCATACCAGGTGGTTGGTACGTAGAGCCATCTCAGAAGTCGTCCTTGGAGACTATTTGGAAAAGGGCAGGCACTTTCAAAAAAATACTTGGCGACTGGATTGGTGGTGATTGGATCTGTCTATCACCGTCTATCACCGCAAGATTGCAAGATCATGCGAGAAACCTCATAAGACACTGACTGGTCTGAACCACTGCTGGTTCAGACACAAGCGTATAACTTGAAGCCCAACAAGATGGATTCTCATGTAATTGTGTGATGTTGTGATCTTGTAAATCTAGCTGCCTCACAAGGTAAGTCCTGGTTGACAATGTCAATAGACTGTTCGAAACAGAGACTGCACCATGTTTTTAAATTCATGTATTAAAATCAACTACATGAGGCCACTACTGATAGGCTTTCAGCACTTTGCCAGATTTGCTGTAGTTTCAAATCTCTCACCACAGGAGAAAGGAGAAAAACTCCATATTATGGCATCAATGGCATCAACTTCTCATTTTGTATTCCTTCATTGAAAAAAAAATCTTTTACTGAGAAGAATGTCAGACTGTAGTGACATCTGTGTTGTATTTTAACATTGTATTCCACTTGCTCAGCCTTTAGTGGAAATCTGTGTCACTGCTTTAATCAGGGAGCTGCTAAATTCCTTCATACATGTTGAAAAAGACCAGTAATACTACAATGTGACAGCAATTACCAAACCAAAGTGTCACAATTAATTTGATGATACATTTTAAAAACAGCACAAATTGCACTTTATGGCTTATAGTTAAGTATTGTGTTTTGCTTCAAACAGCAAAAAAAATCCCAGTTAGAAAATTGCCTTCTTGGCTAAGAATAAAAGCTTTAAACAGAGACCCCATTATTCTAAATTAACTCCTTAAGACTATCTTTTTCTCCAAGGATGAAAAAGGGCTGCCTCGTGGTTTCAGACTTGTTCTACATCCAGAGACATTTGTGACCTATTAAATAGGCACATCAGCTTGAAAGTTTGTCATCCGAGATTCACCTTCAGTGTAATCAGTGAAGTACATCTCAACCACTTAGTGTACGTTTGGTTGATTGGGCATTCTGCTGGATTGATTAAGGTTCACAAGAGGGGCAGTTTTGTGTGCCAAATTCTCCACCTCTCAAGAGCCGGTACACATTTCCAAAGCTACAGTATGGTACTACGTATGAGAACATTTAATAAACCTGTATTCTATATACTCTATAAAGTAAGTAATAAATGAGCACAATATCTGAGTATTTTATGACAGACAAAAATGTGATGCTCTGCATGAACATGAATGTGTTAATGGATCGACTGCTGCACAAATGAGATTTTGCTTATTGGATGAGACATTTACAAATGTGCGTTTGGCTACAGGTACCATGGGAATCTAGGGAGACATGAGCCATATCAATAATATCTTCCACCTGCTCTGGTATGAGAGTCTGCTGGACTCAGGACAGCTGATTAGTTCACTCTCCTGTTCTGATACATTACAGATCCTTTAAATGTTTTATTTCTTCTGAGCATGTACATGTGTCCACCCATTTGTTTAACATTTTAATTATATTTATTTGACTTTTGAACACAATCTTAATTAGTGTTTAAGCATAATGTTTTCCACAGCATTCATTATGATAATTTTGTGAAGAAGAGACAGATTTTTCATGGTTGCTGAGTTGAAGTGCTGCCTTCCATTTTTTGATTTGATTTTCTTTACTTCATTAATACAGTATGTGACAGAACTGAGTACATCCCTTGTCAATATCACTAAAATGTTTAGTAATTAAAAATCATTTCCATTAAGTGCAGTTTTATTTGTTTTTAGACAAGAAGAATTAAGCCAATTCACTTGAAAAAACAGAATGTTTGACTAATTAAACTATGATGAAAGATCCATATTTAAGAACGAACTGCAACAGAAGTCAGCACACCCTTTATTAGTGAGACTCTATTCTTTTATTTTTTAAATACTTTGTATTACTGATGACAGATTGGATCCTGCTGGACATGGATGATACAATTCTTGCCAAAATCTGTGGGAGATGTTCTGTCATTCTTCACAGATAATTATTTTCAGCTGCTCTTTGCTGGAGGGGTTTTGTTTCTCTACCTTCCTCTTTAAAATACTCTAAAGGTGTATTATTGGATTCAGGTCTGGGGACATTAAGGTCATAATTTTCACTTTTTTCTTTTTTTCTTCTTTAAAAACTTCAATGTGATTTTTGCAGTGTGTTTGGGATCATTGTCATGTTGGTAAAATTTCTGTCCCACCAACCTTCTTGAGAATACCACTTATCTTTTCATTCAGTATTTGGGTATACAAACTTGATTCATAGTGCCGTCTATAAATGTCATCTCCCCTACATCTATTGCACTCATGCAGCCCCACATCAGCACACTCCCACCTCCATGTTTCACAGTCAGCACTGTGCAGTCGCTGTGGTATTCCTGGCCAGGTCCAAGCCAAACATGCTGGACCCCATCTGATCCAAACCAATTTATTTTTGTTTCATCTGACCAAAGAATGTGCCACCAGTATTCATCAGGCTTCTTTTCATGTTCTTTGGCAGAGTTTAATCTTGCAGTTTTGTGCCATTTTGTGAGCAATGGTTTTCTTTTTGGACTTCGTCTGTAGAGGCTGACTTCATGCAAAGTCCTGCGCACTGTCTGAGCAGTCACTGAAACACAAATTTCCACAGATAATCCTCATGCCAAGTCAGAAGTCAGTGCCAAGTCATTTTTCGAGGACGGCCACCGCACCTTGTGTTATTGGTATTATGGGTCCTCCTGTACCTCCTAACCACTGCTGCAACTGTGCTCTGGCTTCTGTCCAGTAGCCTACTGATGATCTTGTACCCTCTCCCATCTTCCATCACAATTTGGTTTCTTACTTGTTCAGGCAATTCCTTACCATGTGGAGCCATGTTGCATGACACATCCAGGCCAAATTGAGAAAGTTGTTGTGTTCACAGGTTCTTTTATAACCTTGTTCAGGCAATTAGTCTTAATTGGAAGTCACAGGTGTAATCACTTTTGTTGCACTGAGGTTGTACTTTGAGGCCTGTATTTTCAATTTAGTCTATTTAACCTATTTGTTTTTAATTATAAATACTTTTTAGTGATATTGCACAGTGGTGTACTCAGTTTTGTTATATACTGTATTTAGCCTATTTTTATTTCAGGCATAACAAAAATTTGGTTTATTGATTGTCTGAGGTTGGCTGGCCACCACTGAACTGTACCTTTAAGTGCTCATTCACTGGCAAATTGAAAAATATTTGGGTGCATACATAGAAATTATGTATCATCTCAAATCAGATGTTAAATTCAAATAGATCGTGAGTGCAATTTGAGCAATTCTTAGGATTTTTTGCCTTTGTTTTTGCATCCTCGCTGTTTATTGGACAGGCAACAGTACAGGGTGACAGAAAACATGGAGAAAAAGGGGGATGACATGGGAAAAAAAGATGATCCTCAGCTGAATTAAAACACATTGGAGGTGGAGCCAAATCTGAATCCAGTATTCAGAAAAGCACAAATAGTGGGTTTTTAATGAATAATTATTTTGTACAAATATTTTAAAAATGATTTGTTTTCGGGAAGAAAAAAAGGACATGTCAAATAACAGCACACAGCAGGGATTTGGTTAGATTGCTGTCTCTGTCTCTGTGCTCTGATTTGCTCTGCTGTCTGTCCCTGTGTTTCAAGGATGTATAAATAGCTGCAGGTCTGTGTGTCTGACGGAGCAGAGCTTTGGTTGAGTGGTCAGAGCAGTCACCCATGATCTGGGAGATCCGGGTTCGAGGCCCAGTGTAGAAACTCTCCTTCACAAAATAGGTTATTGAAGAACATCTATTTTAACATTTTAATAACCTAAAATTAGAAGTGTAATAAAAACAAAAACAGGATTGTAATGCCTATTTCCCCTTTTGTTCAAATACAACTAATTTTGCCGCCTCAACAAATGGTATTTGTGTCAAATAAGAACAACTTTGGCTCTTATATGAATGTGAAAATAAAAATACTAGGTCTATCAAAAAAAGCAGCATTTTGAGGGACTTTAAACACACACATGGGAGAGTGTACGATAACTAACTTTTAACTGTCTCAAAATTAAGTTGATTAATTACAAGCGAACTGAATCATTTTCTTGTTCAGCCAAATCGGGTTTATTTCGATAAAGTCACAAAAAATCTACCTGCTTGTCAACGTTCATCAACCACAGCTCAAGTACATTTAAGGGTATTTCATGGATGAAATAAAGAAAAGGGATCTTTGCATGCCAAACTTAATCAACCATTCATCTGGCCTATCTTAATAATATAGTTGTGTATTCAGAAGCAGTTATGGGGGAGGTGAGGGGTCACCTCAGTGATTAACTGGAGAGCAAAACAAGTGCTTTTCATCTTCAGAGACGCTCCAACTAATTGACAGTTATGCAAATACACATCACACTAATGAAAGTGCTGCAATGATATGTGTGTGTGTGTGTGTGTGTGTGCATTAGTCTATCATCCACTTCTCTACACATATATATGCTCATCAATATAGTTCTTCCAGTTCATATCTAGATTTAGATTGTGGACATCAACAAGGGTACCATGCAGCACAATCAGCTTGGCAGGAGTGTCTTCCTCAAAGCTGCTGATCTTGAGCTGGTTGAGATTGAACTCACAATTATTTAAAGTTTAAGGACACGTTTCTTTTGGCGAGTTTAAACTTTTTATTTATTGTGAAAGGATCTGTTCTCTGAAATCTGCCAACAACATTTTTTCCATTTGCTGCTGGTAAATTTAAAGATGTCCACCATTGAAATTTCTGCTGTCATTCAACTACAATGGGGGTGAATGGAATTGTGTTTTTGCTCCACATAGCACAGAAAAATGATATTTGAGAAAAAAAAAAAATCAAAATAAATTGTCATTATCCACATGGTGAACAGGTTTTATATAAAATATTTTTTGGTAGAAAGTCAAGTCAAGTCAATTTTACTTATGTAGAGCTGAATCACAACAGAAGTTATCTCACAGCACTTTTCACATAGAGCAGGTCTAGACCAAGCAGCAACCTCTGGGACTGTAAAATGAAGCCAATGCGGAAGTGCCAAAAACTGCAGTTCCTTGAATGGCCACTTGGGGCTCCAAACGCGAGTTATTCCCCATAGACCCCCATGTTAAAATGCCCAAATTTACAGCAGAAATAAACATGTTTACAGCCTGGTACAAAAAACGGTTTTGGTCTCTGTAGCTAATTTCCCCTTTTATGACAACTGTACAGGGGGTGAATTTTTTTTTAACTCACCCGTTTAAATTTTATTAAGCCGTAAAGTTATGCATAATGAAAGACATGGCTGCTTTGAGAGACAGGTCCGCCAGCCGCTAGGTGGCTTGTTTCAGCCATTCGGCCCGCCTCTTTGCCCATTTCTGATTGGCTGGGAGTTAGGCAGAGTCACGTACTGCCAAGATGGCGACGGCCAGAGCGGCTCACTTTGAGCTTCAAAACCGCTCCTCAGAAACCAACGGGTAACCCACGGTAACTACATCCATATTTTTATACAGTCTACGGTCTAGACCGTACTCTTTAATTTACAGAGACCCAACAATTCAAACAAATAAAACATATATGATTTTTGAAAAGCTTGTGTACTCAAAAAAACCCCCAAGATTACATTTTGTAACATGCTACCATGTGTCTTTAACTCATCTTTCACTGTGCCTACTGTACCAATGTCAAGATGCAAACTATGATCAAGCAATAGAACATGTATTCTGACAAAACATAGGCTAGTAAGCACAAAACATGAGAGGAAGCTCAAAAGACATTTGTCTTATTCAGCTGTAGGACAACGAGCCCAGAAACAGAAGAAAAGTTTAATTCTTTGAAAACATTATGATTCCTTTTGGCCTAAAAGTCTGTGTGTGTAGGTTAAGGAGCACACACACATGGACCTAATGACCTCTGACCTGAAGGCATAAGGATGTCAAGGAGACATGAACAAGACTAAAAACCTGTACTTTCCTCCAGCAGCCACAGGAGGAAAACGGACAGTTTTGGAAATTAACGTCTTTGTTTTTCTTTTCAGACACAGACTGCCCCAACCTGGATTGTAAATTTTGGGAGAAGCCACAGGTTTTGGGTTTTATTCTGTATTTTATTTGGTTAATCTCACTGGTTTTCATGATGTGTTGATGACATCGGCATTGATGACAGAAATGAGTGAATATCCAATTTGCAAGCACGTAATTTTCAGATAGTTGATAGGAAATAAAATCATCTCCCTTTTATTTGAAGGTCAGTTGTCTCCTCACACAAAGAAATTAATTGATAATAGAGGGGTTCACTCACTTATTTCTTCCAAAACACGCCTCCTAGACTATAAAAGTTTACAACTCTGTCTGGCTTGGCTTCTTTTTTGTTTTGCTTGCTTGCTGTCCGCTGCTGTGATGTCTTCTGTTTGTTTTTTTCCTCTAAGCCTTGCCAGCCGTGTTGCATTTCGGCCATTGGCTTTTTCATTTTTCCCTGAGAGCTCCAGAGAAGAGACTCTCCCTAAGAAGAAAGACTGAAAGACACCTAAAAACCAAAGGCCAAGTACCATTAGCCATTGCATGCTGTTTGTCATTTTAATATATTATTTCTTCTAATCTCCTATTTTTATTGTTTAGTTTAACTTTTTAAAAGCTTTTCCAAGGACTCTTTAGGTTAGTTAGAGCTCCAGCATCCAAACTCTGCAGCCTGCCACTGAACACAAGACCAGAACACAAAACCCTGCTGTGTGTTTGCTGTGTGGCCTCAGCTAGTCTGAGACTGGATTCAACCTCCTGAGAACCAGTGAACCAAAATGCTTCACTCAACCTGCTGCAGTGGTTCTCATCTGGCTGTCACTCTGGTGACCCGAAGATCACCGAGTCTGCTTCACCGTGCTTGGCACTTTCTGGGAAGTTCGCCTCATGATCAAGCCCTCATCACCACGGAAACAGTAGGAAAACCATGTACCATGCTTCTGTCTCAGAGTTGATGCAAGAGCTATGCAAAAATTACATTTTTATTGGCTGTTAGAGTCTTGGCCCCTCATTGCATTTTTGACTCGTTTTTGAAAACATTCATTTGTTAATTCATAATTTACTTATTCAGTCATGCATCCATCCATTCACCCATTTTACTTGTATTTATGTACATATGCTTAGTGTTTCCCTTTCATCCCTATCCCTTGGTAGTTCAATAAATATCTTGACTTATTGCCAAGTCGTTGTTTTTGTCTGTTTCTTTACAACAGAGATGGAGGTCACTGTATTCAGAGTTCATGACTTTCAGATATAAGACTGAGTAATTTAATTGAATTATTTTCCTCCTAAGTAATTAATTCATTATTAATTTACTGTTAATTAATTAACCAATAGAGGAAGTGCCCCTATTAACTTTACTAGTGCTTAATATTGATTTCAAGTGTAGTGTTATTCCTACACAGCGTAGCCTGGAGTGGTTGGAAAGCCAAGCAATGAAATGTTATTTTCCAGTGATAGTGAATGGTAGCAAGAAAAATTAACCTCTTATGAAGTTAGAGAGTGTAAGTCCAATCTTAAAGAAAGGGAATCCTCCTGGCGCTTGGGGTAAGTAAAACAGAGGATTTCCTGACTGTAAATGTCAAACTGTAAATAGGAACCAGAAGAATTTATTAAGACCTAAATTTACTTGCCTGTGACCATAAGAAATTTGGATTAGTTAACAAATTTAGAGCTGAACAATATCTGTGTGAATGTATGTGAGTAACTTATTCAAACATTTTTTTTCAGTTATGATTTCAACTGTACATCTTATAAAAATTGACATTTTACAGGATTTTTGTTTGTGCTACAAAAAAATAAAACCTCTCCTTCACCAGTGTTACTTCCTAAAACATTGATTATGACAAAATGACTTTGGCTGTTGCAAGGATAAACCACTTACCTGCTCGCTACAAGGCGGCTCTAACCACTATGCCACCCAGCATGAATAAAAACATACACCTTGTTTATACCTCCTGACACCTGGAACACTCCAAAATTGGGGAATTGAGTTTGAAAAAGGAAAGAAAAAGGACAATAAGAAGAACAAATGTAGAAAACAATCTTCTCTACTTACTTCTCCTCTTGCCAACGTCTCCCTTGGAGGTGGCAGCCTCATTCAGCAGCACCATCCCCATGGTGATTGCAGCATCTGGGACAAGGTTGTCAAGGAAACAACACACTCGCAATACAGGAGAGGGAGAAGCTGGAAGTACACACTGCCCCAGAAGAACTGCTGGACACACACGTATGCACTTACAGATCATTAACATGTTAATTAATTACAAATCCTGTCCATGTAATACAATTGTATTTGTTTTTAGACAATACCCAAGAAGAATTAAGCCAATTCATTTGAAAAACAGAATGTTTGACTAATTAACTATAATGAAAGATCCATATTTAAGAAAGAACTGCAACAGAAGTCAGCACACCCTTCATTAGTGAGACTCCATTATTTTATTTTATAGTATTTTGTATGCCCGCCTTTGTTTTTGATAACAGATTTGATCCTGCTGGACATGGATGATATCAGTCTTGCCCAAATCTGTGGGAGATGTTCTGTCATTCTTCACAGATAATTCTGTTCAGCTCTTTGCTGGAGGGGTTTTGTTGCTCTACCTTCCTCTTTAAAATAGCCTAAAGGTGTTTTTATTGGATTCAGGTCCAGGGACATACTTGCCAGGTCATGGTTTTCACTTTTTACTTCTTTAAAAACTCTTATGTGATTTTTTGTGTGTTTGAGATCATTGTCAAGTTGGAAAATTCCTCTCCTGCCAACATTTTTGAGACATCATTTCATTCAGTATTTGGGTATACAAACTTGATTCATAGTAGCGTCTATAAATGTCATCTCCCCTACATCTATCGCACTCATGCAGCCCAACATCAGCACACTCCCACCTCCATGTTTCACAGTCGGCACTGTGCAGTCACTGCGGTATTCCTGGCCAGGTCCAAGCCAAACATGCTGGACCCCATCTGATACAAACCAATTTAATTTGATTTCATCTGACCAAAGAATGTGCCACCAGTATTCATCAGGCTTTTTCATGTTCTTTGGCAGAGTTTAATCTTGCAGTTTTGTGCTGTTTTTTGAGTGTCATCTGTAGAGGGTAACTTCCTGCAATGTCCTTCACACTGTCTGAGCAGTCACTGAAACACCAGTTTCCACAGATAATACTTGTGCCAAGTCAGAAGTATTTGCCCGTCTGTTTTTCAATGCAAGGTTTTGTAAAAAGCAAATTGTGCATGCCGTTATTTTTTGAGAACAGCCACTGCACCTTGTGTTATTGGTATTATGGGTCCTCCTGTACCTCCTAACCACTGCTGCAACTGTGCTCTGGCTTCTGTCCAGTAGCCTACTGATGATCTTGTACCCTCTCCCATCTTTATGAAGTCTCACAATATGGTTTCTTTACCATGTGGAGCCATGTTGCATGAGACACATCCAGGCCAAAACTGAGAAAGTTCACAGGTTCTTTTATAACCTTGTTCAGGCAATTAGTCTTAATTGGAGGTCACAGGTATAATCACTTTTGTTGCACTGAGGCCTGTATTTTCAGTTTAGTCTATCTAACCTTTTTGTTTTTAATTACAAATAAGATCAAATACCCTACACTTCACACTAAAAATACTACAATTATTGTAAGATGATACAATTTTGAATCATTTAACATTTTAGTGATATTGCACAGAGGTGTCTTCTTATATAAGAAGCACTCAAGTATATTTGCAGGAACATTGGTCACATGTACAGTTACTGGTCAAATATGTATAGGGTGTTGACAGAATAACATGAACATGTACAATAGCCCTAAAAAAAATTTTTAAGCTCATGTTTTGTTGAGACTGCGTCAGAGACGAGCTAATTAAACTGTTGATTTTGAGGGCCGCAGTTAATGGTTTATTGCAATTAAATTATATGCTGTAAAAGAAGACTACAGTTAAAACACAAGAGACTTTGCTGATAGGAAAATAGAGAGGGACCTAAGCATTTTAAAAATGAGAAAATATGTTGAATGAATCACAAGCAGTTCTGTGCTTTTTTGTTGTTGTGAAAAGCAAGGATAAAGGCTCATATGGCAACACAAAACCAACAAACTGTTTTTTAAATTATTGAAATAAATCTGCTGTGCTGTTACCTTAGCCTTGTAAGCAAAACGCCACAATGGATTCCCAATTCTATGATTTTTTGTAAAAGCCCTCACATTATGGTGATGTCAAGTCAACTACAAACAGACTGACAAAGGCACACACAGTGATTGAAGTTAGCACATTATTTCTTTTAAACACAAACTGTTTAAATCATTGAATAAAGAATAGGTACAGTTTGTTTACAGAAGGAAATGCATTAAATGTGATGCTATAAAACAGTTATGGTCATTGCATCTGTAGAAGACCTTTGAAGACCAAGTGCAAATGGGATTTAAAGGAGGAAGGTTGTAGTGGGTTAAATAGTCTTGTGTATAACTAAAAACTGCCTCTTAGAAACAAATGAGGCAATTAGGCTATTATTAATGAGCTCGGTGTCTGATTACCATCATGAAAATGAAAAGGCTGGTGAACGGGGAGTTTTGGTTTGTATTCATCAAACTTGACCATCAATGAACTGTCAAATCACTGCAAGCTGCAACTAAATGTTTCTTTCTTTTATGATTGTATAATACCTTATCAGTTTATCTCTGATAAATCATCTGGTAGTATGTTATTTATTCTTTGTCATCTGAACCTGGTGATGTCACAGAAATCCCACTGCTGAACTGCACCTACTGAGTTTCTGAGTTCCTTCACGCACAGAATGCCACTGGAGAGCTGTACCAGGCGGAGTAAAGGAGCTGATCGCATAATGAGCTGCTGTCTTACGGTGTGTTCACACATAGGGATACAAAGTAGTCTGTAGTCTCTGGCCTCTCATGAATTGGCAGTTCTGTGTGTGTGTGTTGCATTGAGCATGTAATTTACATACTCTTCTCCGACTGGACAGTTGTTTTCTGATGTAGCTGGTGTACTAAGGCCACATTCAGACCAAAAACAGTACAAGGGGCTGCGGTGTTCAGGGCGTGTTGTCTGAGGTACAGGTGAGACAATGAAATATGATCCAAGAAATCGAGTTGGAGTTACAGAAAAGACTTAGCAGGAGCCAAAACACTGTAAGGCGGTCTATAATACTCACAGACGGGATTTTACAACTCTGGAAAGTTAACACGGCGGCAACTGTGTTATCTATTGTTGTGATGCTCATAAGGTAAACAGTTGCATACGGCGTTCATGTTACAAAGTAATCCACCGGGAATATACACTCGCATGTATGTGACTGGCCAACGCAGTGCTTGCTGGATAAAATTGGCTTGTGTTGTGGCAAAAGTTGAGCCTGGCTCAACTTTTTGCTGGATGGCTGCTTCGTTTTTTTGCCGAGCTGTGTGCGGTGGCACCCCGCTGCAAGAATGCACTGCCCCCATTCAGATGAATGGGAGGGCTGCGTTTTTTCATGCACTGCTCTTTTCGGTCTGACTGTGGCCTAATGAGCCGGCAGTGCTGGCAAAAAAATAAGCTTTGTGGCTGCAAACTCAATAGGCTCTTTTATACAGAGATCATGCATTATAGCAATAAAGAAGATCTATCATTAAGCTGTCTTTGCTTTTTTATACTGAACCAAATAAAGCCGGCATAATGCTGCCCCCATGTGTGCTTTAACATAGCATGCCGGTGTTCCGGATTCAGAGGTGTGACGTGTAACACAAAAGTGTCAGCTCCCTGCCCCACCATGCCAGCTGTCCCTTTTACACAGACGTCGATCCAGCTCTGTGACTACCTCCGTAGCTGGCTTATCGATGGAGCAATTCTGCCCCCCCACCGTGTCTGTCACTTTCATAAAGAACAGCAAGGCGGAATAAAGGCACAGCATTCCCATCATCTTGAACAGGCTGTGTAAAAGGAAACATTTGCGCAACACCATTTTCTTGGTAAATCTGGCACTATATATATTTTGAACATCTCTATTTTACAGAATCCGGGGTTGCTCCATTAAACACCTGAGCTGTACTGAAATCACTGCAAAGCACAGCCTCATGTGGCATAAGACCTAATTACAGATTCTTTTCTTCAGTGTGCTCTGCATACTGATCCATATAACTGAAGAAAACCTGATGGGGTGCACAAACAAAGGCTTTCACATGAGTAGATACAGAGAAGAAATTGAGGCATCCTCTTGATGATATGGTAAAAGACATGATATGCCGGTGTGACGCAAACACTCTCCACACACAGCAATAGAACTGAACTATTGAAGGCAGCAGTTTGGGGCGGTTGTAGAAAGCTTTGTGATAATACAGTCATGATGACAAATAGAGACCTATCAGTGTACACTGTAGAATAAGACTGTACTGAAATGGACTGTATTCTAACTACAAAAGTGGAGTTTTCCAGGTCCTGCAGGGATCTCACACCTGTCTGCAGCAACAGAGCACAAGGAATGGGTGTAGCAGGTTAAACAGACCACCTTATTGACGTTTTTCCTGCTTGACTGATTGATATTAAAGTCACACTAGCATATATAAGATAAAGGTACAATATTTAACAGGATTAGCTAAGGTTTCCATTACCAAAACAAGAAGTCTGAGAGGTTGGGTGCTGAAAGCTCAAATCCTGTTTTCCTTGGCCTCCCACTTTGAAATATATAGGCCAATATATGCCAATCAAACATGGAGAGAAGTCAGGGCTGCATCTGTCTGTCTATATGACCGTGTGGGAATTTGAGAAAAATACATATATCCATATAGTATATCTGTGTTTCTGTCTCTTCTAAAATGATTGGTTATGCAACTGCATTTGGTACCTGTGTGTGCGTGCGTGCGCGTGCGCATTAAGGAATTAAACTGCATCAATGACCGTCATAAAATGTGTTTACACCACCTGCACAGACAACAAGAGTAGGTGTGTTTGCATTTCAGCAGGTGTGTGTGTGTGTGTGTTTCATTTAGATGTAATCAGATGGGCAGAAAATAAAAAATAAACTGTGCGTGGACAAACAAATATTGCTCTGCAGCAGGTGCGACCTTGGACCTGCTATTTCCCATGGGGATGAGTACAACAGCTAGGATTGAACGGTATCATTACCCACACACATACAACACAGCAGTCCAAGTACACACGAGTACACAAGCAGACAGAGAAGTAGACAAACACAAACAGAAACATCTAGCCTGCCAAACAAGTACACGAGTAAACACACACACAGACACAGCCTATCATTAGGGGTTGAATTTGGAGCAAATCAGGCAAGGAGGTGAAGTTAAAAGAGGACAATCACTTGTCTTTGTATTGTCTGTTTGTTCAGTCCAGCAGGCAGCCTCCCTATGGAGACTGCACACAGATGACAAAGCCTTTGGTGTTGAGAAAATAAATGTAGCAGACAAACAAACTTGAACGCTGCTCCAGACACATAAAAAGGTGGCTTCCTTGGTGTTGTGTGTAACAAAGTGGAGGTGCAATTGTGGTGAGAAGAACTGAAGAAATTTGCTGCAAAGATGAGCTGTTGTACATTTCATAGTGTTAAATTGCTCAGGATGATTTTGCAGAATCATGTTTCAATTTATGTCAACACATGAAACATACACACACAAACACATCGGTGAAAGGATACTCAGGAGAAGGATGATGTGAGACTCGGCCACAAACTGAGCCTGACTGCTTCCATGAATATAACTCTGTGGAAAAGGGAGACAGACAGACATATTAGTTTAAAATCGACAAAAGGTTACATCCTCAGTGTAGGTCCAAATTGAAGAAACAAGAGAAGAAAGTGAGGGAACGGAGGGCTGAGCTATGAATGATGAAGAACAGGATTGTAGGAGATATCCAGTGGAAACAATGAATGAAGAAAAGTAAGGGTTTGTAAAATCACTAATAAAAATAAATCATAAGCTCTTATGACAAATGTTTTCATTGTTCATAAAGTTACAGAAAAAGTAAAGACCATAAGATCCATCCTGTACCATCCCAAAAAAGAAACTGGCTTAAAAACCTTAAAATGATGCCTCCCATCTCTTTATCTTTTGAGTACAATGACTGTCCCAATTAAAGGCAAATGTGGACCTTGGTTTTTGGACTCAGAGCCAAAATGGCATCCTGTTCCCAGCTTAATCATATCTTTTGCTTTATCATGATAAACACAGGAGAACCAGAACAGACTGGCCGGTAATTTGTCCTCTAATGATATGTCTTCATTGCAGTACGGGAGCAGCAAGATGCTTTTGTGTGTGTTTGATGCACCCCTGCATAGTTCTGTCAAATGTATGAGCAAGAATATGTCATTTGCGTGTGTGTGCAAATCATTTTAAGAGTGCATGCATGTGTGTGACTGTGCCCATGTGTTGTGAGTCATAAAGAATTCTTCCATCTAGTGCGTAGGTGTAAAGAGGTGCTACCTTTTCACTGAGTGGGCAGGGAGGTCAATCTAACCCTACAGGAACACTCACACACACACACACACACACAAGATCGTAGTAACGTATGTTCACTGCCCAACCTCTAAATTGAGACTCACACGGCTAAACTTGCCACTGTTGTACAGTTCTCTTCTAATACATCTATCCTGCATTAATGCTGTTTCCAAATCTATCAATGAGCAAAACAGGTATGGTACACTGTTGTCAAACAAATCTCTAAAGATCTGTTTTATTCCAGAAAACAACACAAACATGTTCTAACCTCAGTTATTGACATATTACCAATTTATCCCTTCATACGGTGACCTTTGAGCCTTTAAACTTTGATGTTTTATGCAGGGACTGAAGACGCAGCTGGCGAGTAATTCACTAAAGGATGAGGATGCTCCGTTGAATGATGCTAATAAAATCTGTGATACAGAAAGTAAGACATCTGGGTGAAGAGTACTGGATTTATAATATGAGCACAGTTGGTGCATGAGCGACATATTGTCTTTTATGTTTTCAATTACTTATTGACAACATACAAATATTTGTGTACCATATTTTTGACAAGTACAATAGAAGATGAAGCCACAACCTCATTCAGATAGGATGCTTTTATTAGCATTAGAGAGAAGATGTTTAAACAAGGTTGTATTTTTTACAGTGAAAATTACAGCCCATAAATTAAGAGGTGAAATTCTTTGAGTTTACTGGTGACGTTTCTTTTGTTTTCCCTGCTGCACTAGTAAATATAAAACTGTGAAGTTTGTGCACAATTTGACCCCGAATAGTTGTCTTTGTAATACCATGCATATGTCTGGGTATATATGTGTGTTTATGTGCACAACAGTGTGTTCTTGCTTATACTTGCTTATGTGAGGTTGTTTTATTCAGTTCTTACTACTTCTTAGGGTTGTTCTTGTGTTAAAGGTTGAGGGTAGAGTTTAGCTTAGAATGAGTTACAGGTTAGGGAGGGAATTTAATTGTTATGTCCACCAGAATACCAACATCCGTGATATTGACTCTGACTTTTTGTCTATAAATGTGTTATAACTGGCCAACCAATAAGACACATCAATGTACAGAGCACTGTTACAGTTGGTGCTGAGGCCACACAGCTCCTTTAAAGCAGAGGCAGTATGTATCCCACTGACGATGGTACTGAACAGTACAATGTTTAGACCTCGAACTCTATATGAGCAAGCTTCTTTGATAAGTCAGTGGCCTAATTTGACTGCCATCTATCTGTGTGATGCGGGAGGGGCAGAGAGATAGACAAAGAGAGACAAGGAGGAAGTCTTGTGGAAATGAGACAAATAGATGGAGAGCGAGAGGAAGGAAGTCTTTCAGTGTGTTTCACATTGTTGAATCCCCACTTATTATTAGTGTCTAGGTTTACGGCACATCTAGGGTCTGTTTTTCCACTTGACTGCCCCAGTGTTCATTTCGTCTTCCTATCAGACAGGAATGAGGACGGAAAGATGAATAGAAGATGACAAAGGAGGAGGAGTAAAGGGTGGACAGCTTTTTCTTGCTTCAGTGGAGAGAAATGAAGATTTTTTGCACTTGAAAGCAGACATAAAGACGACAAAAGACTCGAGCCTGAAACAGATACTTTTGTCTTCAACACAAACCTGTTGTTCTGCACTAACTGGGTTTTTCTTATCATGATGTTTTTTTATTGACTAAGTAACCTGGGCTTCTTCATTAGCGCAATGAAAAAAGTTTCTTCTGATTGTTCTGCACTTTGTTTGGAGGTTGGTGAGAGATTGCTTCTTGCATTCCTAATAACTACAAATGCCACTGCAAGTGCAACTCAGTGGAGTCATGAGGAATCTCTATTCAAAGAAAGCAGAATAGAAAAAAACAAGACTAGGTCAAAACCTAGTATATGGCTGGACTGTGTGTGGTCAATGTACCAAATTGTGGCCAATGTGTTACAGTGATCGTCAGTGGTAGCGTCTATAATGTGAATTCCCGGATATTAAATGTTCATCCGCAATTTTCTGTAGTGGCCCCAGTAATATCTGTTGCTTAAGTGCACTGAAGTAACGTATCACACACTCCTCCAACAGTTGTGCAATCATGGCGTGGGAGTCCAGGTGCAGACTGAGGTAGGGTATCTGCTGGCTCGGCTGTAGGACACTCTTAACGTGCGACGAAACTTGAATGAGCTGCAGTCAATGAGTGGAACAGTTGTAAACGCCCCCTGAGGACGTAATAGAAAACTGTTCGCGCCAATTCATTTTGAAAGAGCAACACCCAAAGGAGAAACTCCAACACTCAGCCGGCCGAACAATGGTGTAACTTCATCACTCAGCGACTCAGTCAGTCACTGACATCTGCGGTTAGAGTGCTGGCCCTGCTGTTGCATAAAATGTTAAATTCCTGGTTATGTAAAGGTAAAAATCACTAGCACAAGGGTTAGGGCACTTGCTCGTCTAACACTGACAGTAAATTAATTTGGAGAAACACAAACACACAAGCATAGAAACATCTTACGCTTCAGCTTGCAGACAGAGAATTCTTAATGGCATTTGGCTTTGAGAAATGCATGCATATCAAACTGAGGAGAGTGACTTGGGTGCTCAATGACTTGCATTGTTGTGAAGTACTATGGTAGCCTGTAAAAAGGTTTGACTTGTCTGTTGAAAATTGTGAAAATGGAACTTGGCAGATGTTTCGCAGGTTCTCTTTTACACTCTGGTAAAGCATTCATTTAAAATGGGCCTTTACTACTCTCATCTAAGCTTATACATGCACTGAGTTGCCGGTTTATGAGGTATATACACATCTAATGCACTCAAACACAATAGCTTTGCAATAAATCCTACCTTTATTAAACTTTATGGAGGTGGAAAAAAACCTTAGAAACAGCTTTTTATATAATGCAATACAAGTCAACAGCACTACAAACTATAGCCATATAGACACCAACATAAATGCAACCTTGGTGCAGTGACTACACAAGGAGTAGATGAGGCAGGTTCAAGGGAATTGGGTAGAGGGAAAAAAATATTATAAACATCACAAAAAAGCTTGGAAAACCATAGATTAACTGCATCTGTATCCAAGGGTGAAATTTTTCTTCCATTACTAAAACTAAACAAACATTACTTCATGCTATTTTTCAATACACTGCTCTCTGCATGTTACCTCCTCCTCAACGTAAACAGAAACTGCAGATAGAGGATAAAAGCAAGAGCAGTGCTTGGGGGGATGAAAAATTCCTCAATCCATGGCCAGGCACTTCCAATTAATCTGATTGATTAGAATGCAGGAGGTCCATTCATTCGTGTGCACTTCTGTGTGTGTGTGTTTCAGTGTATGTAGCTATGCATATGTATACTGAAAACTAGTAGGTAAATGCATGTTTGTGAATGAGACTGTTTAGGGAGAATTTGTCAGCGTGAAAGAAAGTCTGTGTGTGTTCACTAGAAAGATGTCCATTGAGGTGGTCTGGAAGTAAAAGCAGCCACAGCTCATTAAGTTAACATGGAGATGAATGGAAGAGCTAACTCAACAGTCACACTTTACATCTCGCTCTCTAGTGCTCTTACTTAATCAAACACACAGGTTACCTACATAGTCTAACTAATACACTGGTGAATATGCCAATGTAGTCACACAGCCTTTAAAATATGATTTGGTGATGAATAGAGTCAGATATTATGTAAAGAAGGGCCTGTTTTATATATTATTTAAATGACAATGGACTGAGACAAATTAATCTGTTTCGACACCTATATATCAAATAGATGAATACTGTTTTCAATGCTTTTGACAGCAAACATACAGCAAAAGAACTTTGACAAAAGGCCTGTGGAATCAAAAGAGAACCTTCACTGATGTACAGCACATCTACAAAGCAGCCCTGTTCAGCTCTAACAGCCCTTTTCAAATATATACAGGGTCAATCGTTCTTGTTACCCATGTCTGTAAAAGCTTGAATGAATCCTGTGAAAAATGCTTGAATCAACCCACCTTTTATTAGCATGTGTCTCTCATCCAAACTGCACTACAATGTTTGACTACATGGCAAGGACAAGGGCATGCGCCCAATTACATGTCTTAAAAGCACATCTTGTTAAATTTTGATGATTTTTTTATTGACCTTCTAGCTGTTTTTATTCTTATAAATGCTGCCAAACGGTGCCACAGGGCAAGCTCAATAATCCAAAATCATAAAGTTATGAAGGCAAAGGAAAAGTCACAGAAATACCTGATTTGAACTTTGAAGGTGAAAACCACTGTCTAGATATAGTCAGAGCTTCTCATGTGACTCACTGTGTGGCATAATACAGCACTAAACAAGTTGCTTGCAGTGGGAACAGTGGGAAATATGAATTCCATTGCACCAGGGAACTCAGTAGGTGCCGTGCTATCAACCAATTAAAGGATGAGGCAGGCAATATTCTATATTTTTATAATTGTTAACAAATCCCAAATCCCCAAGAACATAAATCTTTAAAAACAGGTCAGGATTACATACTTTTTTTTTTTTTTTAAGGCTAAGCCATTTCCAGACCTGCCAACCCTTGACAAATTTTTTGAGTACCACTTCAGCGACCTAGATGCGTCAGATGCGAATCATTGCTGTTCACACAATGAATTATTGTACACAATTTGCATACATACAGTGGTCAAACCGACAAAGAAGTGAGGGATGCACTCATAGGAAAAACCTTGATACCATTAACAGATTGTTTACAAAAATATCTGCAGATGCCTACACTGTTTGTGGTCATTTAACCCTCTTTGTCCATTTGTCTTTCACCTGCCTAAACATAGCTTACCATGGAACACAATTTCACTTGGGCTACACACTAACCTACCACTACTGCTGCATTTATATAGTTTCTATTGTTTACACTTCCACAATAATCACACTTTAAGCCAATTTGATTTTTGAAAATATGATTTTCAGCTAATTTGAAAAGATGTTGACAATGTATCTGTAAAACCCGAACCAGCCTAAACAGACTATTTTGTGGATATGGTGAAATGAATATTTTGGAGCTGGTTAATAAACACTAGTAAAGTTAAAATAATGAAAACACCTGTGTCGGCAATTAAGCTGTTGAAAAGACAGCAACATGTTATGTAGCCCTGAAGTTACCGACAACCCGTTAGCTATGCTGTTAGCTAATGTTAGCGCTATTAAATCACAAGTGTTTGTGGTTAGAACACCTGTTTTGTCAGTCAAATGTATATCAAACCTGTGAGTGCTACAGCTCATTTCGTTCAAAAGAAATTGGACTTTCTAGTCAATATAATCTCACAAGCAAACGGGCATGTCTGAGAGCATGACAGGTGAAATAGAAATACATGGGCTTTACCAATTTGGGAGGCTTCCTACAGTAACTTCTAGCTCCACACAGTGTGGCATAACTGACATTAAAAACTATTGTATGAGGTAAAACCATCATTTTTTTATTGGTAGAAGAAACAGTCATGCCAGCTGAATGTCTTGATTGGCTTAGCGACATTTTTTATCCATTACTTAGGTGGAAAACAAGACAACTGGCCTCTTTTTGCTACCTTAAAGTAAGAACACATACCAGCGTACTTTGATGTCAAAATGCATGTCTACTACGTAAAATGCTTACAGCTCGGCAGGTCTGCATTTCCCAAAACAGGTGGGCACTGTAGTTTTTAGCAAACGCTACACAAAAATGAGTAAACATTGTTTATGCTGGGGACTACTTTCAGCTGTGCATTAATACACATTTAGTGACCTAGTGAGTATTTACATGTATGTAATAGGAACATGTCAACCAGGGCAATGTGACTCACTGATGTGTTTTTACTAGTTTTTGGACAATAATGGGGGTTTTAAGATTGGGATACACAGACAATACGTGTTAGCAGGATCTAGTAATGTTGGTTTTGTTGAGAATAGGAAAAATATTAAATATCACCCTTGAAGCCCATATCTTAACAGTCAGTCTTATACATAGACATGTTCATATTTTTTATAACAAAATCATATACTATCACTGTTTTTAATGTCATTTATGCCACACCATGCTGACACATACTTTTCCCCATTTTAAATAGCCTCACTGTGGCTTATAGTCATAAATTTATGCAGGTTCACATTGTGGAGCTGTCTACTACTGCTCCAATTAATCTGATGGATAAGGTTTTAAGAGCCACATGTCTGCGAATGAGGTCAAAGCAGGTCTGTTGAAATAACATGAAGTTGATGTATATGTGAAAAAATCTGACTGACAGGTAAAAGAAATCTGTCTTGTATAGTACGGTACGTATAGAGATTAAACCTACTTAAAGTCGGTTGACCCAACATTGTTTTCACAGAATGAACCACCTGTTTTGGCAAACATGACTTATTATGCTATGAATTTATGAGCATAGGTCATTGTACAAATGCCAAAGAAAAAAGAAATCCTCCAGATGGTCTTCAGAAAATAAATGGTAAAAGGTTAGCTCAATCAAAAATCTAAATATCAACGTTAAAAACTATATAATAATATATATATCTAGACCCCCTCCTCCCCCTTTACGAGAATGAAGATGTGAACAGCCTATGTGTGTCTTTGTCTATGCGCTCATTTGAATACACTGACATTAAAAAATTTTGTTCATATAAGAAATGCATGAAACAGCCCATTTATCAGAATTTGAAGCAAATGAGGTGTCTGACCAAGGCAGGCACATAATATCCACTTAAATATACACACACATACACTCTATACACAGAGAGAGACACCATAGGCGTCTCACATATCTGTTTCTGTGGCGATCAATGATTTCCTCAATGTCGCACATCCTATATGTTACGTGTCACAGAAAACCTACACGGACAGGAACAGTACAAATACAAATTTAACAGTTGGCATCAATGGCAAGCTATTTCAACACTGATAACTCAACGCATGTGGGCAACGAGTATACTTTGTCCCTCCTTCTTTACTATTCTCTCTCTCCAAAACCAAACCATTGTAGTGGTAGCTGTTAATAGCTGTAGGCCAGATAACCTTTACAAATAGCTATATTCATCCTTTTCCATCCCGTATCATGTATTCGTGTGGATAGCGTGTGTGAATGTGTGTGTGTGTGTGTGTTTTGTTTGGTAAAGGTCAGGAGGCACTCAGACAGGAAGAGGGATAAATGAAAAGTCAACAAAGCAGAAAGAACAGAGAGGAGAAAGAGTAAGTAACGGATAGGACGAGAGATGGGGTGGAAATATATGCTTCATTTATATAAACAAAAGATAGGTTTGACTGTGTGCCTCTGTGGGAATGGGTATAATGA
Source organism: Thunnus thynnus (assembly GCF_963924715.1). Classification (NCBI taxonomy): domain Eukaryota; kingdom Metazoa; phylum Chordata; class Actinopteri; order Scombriformes; family Scombridae; genus Thunnus; species Thunnus thynnus. The sequence goes on along the minus strand of NC_089519.1, from coordinate 6,105,876 downwards.
TAGGCGATCCAGGAAGTGAACCTTGCAAGGTGCTCTGGGTAAGAGTGTCAGCTGAATACCCGCTACATAAAACGAGAGCAACAGCATGAAAGAGAAAACCCGGAGAGAGACTGAATCTGTAAACTGAAAAGTAAACAACTGGTACTTTTTGTATGTACGACAGAGCTCGGTTGTGAATCAGCTGAAAATGTTGCAAAACATTAAGTCGGACAAGTTGGGCTCTGATCTAAAGGGGTGCTGCCGTGGGCGGCTGTGGTGCCCCAGATCCTCACACCCCTTCCAATAACAGGTTGGTATTGATTCAGACCACAGTTTAAACACAAACACATTGTTGTAGCCTGTGCTGAAATTGTGCCTAATGCTGGTATTTATCCAGGGTCCTCGTCCATTTAACTCAAGCTGGTATTACTCTTGGCCATGACTAGAATACTCTGTAAAGCAAGATGCACACATCGCTTTCAAAAGTCTGACGCCAGCAATAATAAAGACTGTGTTTACAAAACGGGATTTAACAAGCATCCATCTAGACACTGCCATGTACGAGATTTTTCTGTTGGTAGAAATAATGAAGGGAGAGACAAATGGTAAAATTAAATCCCACCTGCAACCTGAAACGTTTAGGACTGTTACTGTGATATACTGGAAAAAAAGATGGTGAGTGGATAACAACATGAGAAAAAAGGTCATAGTAAATTCAGTTTGCTCTTCAAAAATTCATAATAAAGTTAATGTGAAATTGGGTGATTGGGTAAATGATTTTACTGTCCTATTTTGGGTGGCAGTGAGGAGATAAACTCAGATTTAATCAAAACATATGAAGGTAGTATTTTCTTCAAGCATGTTCACATTAATTGCATTTAGATACATCAACTCATATGCATTGAAACACTGACAAAACTAGTGTTTTTTTCCTTGGCCGTGATGCACAAAGAGGTAGTTAAGAAGAGAAGAGACAGTTAAAAACAACAAATGTGCACAAACAAGGATAAAACGTGTCGACTGTAACAGTATGCACCCCTGACAATTTTTGCAGCACACCCAGACTGGACGGGCAAAATCCAGCCCTGGTTGGATATATTTATAGTTTTTGGATGATGCATTCATAAGATATTCCAAGTGGGCTAAAATAGCAATAAAATCATGTTTTATTGATAGCTATAGTGGAATTTAAATATTTATTATTTAAAAGAGAAACTGCAACACATCACTGATTTAATGTCTTTCTAAGCAGATCTGAGAGCATGTGGAAAGTGATTTATCCAGAACAGTAGAGGGACTATGGGCAGGTGCACTGAACCCTTCATTTGAACAAATATGGTAGTCTATTTTAGGTATTCAGGTGATGCTTTAAAATCTCATTATCTACTAACTGTTTATGCAGTTCAATGTTTACACAATCCATGGAGAGTTTCGTTTAATTACCCAAGAGTCAATTAAAGCCATTTAAAAGCTGTTTTCTTTATTTGAAAACATGTCAATCAGTAAAATGAAGTTACTTCTCCGTTCCTTAAGTTTTATTTATTTATTTTTGGGAATATATGGAAGGTTTTATCTGCTGGCAAAGAGCTGTCAAAAAGAGCACACACACACACACATACACACACATGCAAGCTTGTGACTTAAGGGATTGCTGGTTCAATCCCATTACTGTCTGAATAAATCTAAGGCAGGAGATAAGGGAACAGCACTTGCCACTCTCTTATTACCACTCTGGGGTACCCTTGAGCAAGGTACATGTAGTTAACCTCCAACTGCTCCTTTAAACCTTCTCAGTGGCCAATAGCTAAAGTTGTACTCAGGAATATCAAAGTGTGTGTGTGTGTGTGTGTACATGGCATTCCTGCAAAAGAGCATTCATACTCCTGAATAAAAGTAAAAAAATAAAAAAACCCAAAAAGAAAACACACACACACACACACAGTACTGTGAGAGCAACTCAAAATCCCTTCAGTCTAAAACTATTTGAAGGTATAATTTGATATTTCTATATCACTACATTCTCTATATGGTTTGCATTTTGCTACTACTTTTTCTCTCTATTTTACTTGCAAACCAATCTCCTCCTTTTGTTTTTCTTTCTCTCCTACCTCCAGGTGGTATGTGTTTAATATATGGTTCTTAATTAAAGTTTTCTGCTAAAAACAATGGTTCCAATCACTTTGTGTGTGGCTGTGGGTGTGTGTGTGTGTGTGTGGGTGTGAGTGCAACAGAGAGAGGAGAAAGAGAGACTGATGGTCATTGTCTACTGGTCTGAACAAATATCCAGCCTAAAGGACAATTTATTTCACTGCTTCACTACACTGTTCAATTCACTCCATATCGGCTCAAAACACACAGGTAAACACACAAGCATTCACTCTCTCAATCAAATGCACACACACACACACACACACACACACACACACACACACACACACACACACACACACACACACACACACACACAGAGAAGTGTCCCAGGTACAAAAATGATGTCCTCTGCAAGCCAAAAGTCAACTATTTGCAGAGAGCCAATAAAAGTGACAGCAGTGTTTCTTTAAAATGTGAAAGGTTAGCAGTTATGTAGAGAGGGCTGCTGCCAACAGCTGCCAAAAGCCATCAACCAATCATGTGAAATCAGCTGGAAATATGGAAATGTCATCAGCCAATAGTGTGGAAAAAAGGAAGTGCTTGGTTGTAGTAAAACCAGGGGGGAAACATTGGCTTCACAAAAGGTATTCCCCATTGTAAGTGTAAAAATAACCCCCCCCCCTCCAACCCCCTTTCAGGCTGAAACAGTCAACAACATGTTAATATTTTAAATGTTTATAATTAGATATATAATTAACTTCATCATGAATAACTGAGTTTTGTTGTGTACATGATTGTAACATTTCGAGTGGGTGAGTTTGTCTGAATGGTGCCTGCATGAGCTTGGGTACGGTTCATGTGTGTGTGCTTGTCTTAGTGTGTGTATATTTCTGTTGAAGCACAACTGTGTCTGTGTCCCGTTACGTGTGTGCGTGTGTGTGTGTGTGTGTGTGTGTGTGTGTGTCTGCACAAAAATGAGCTAGCAGTATTTTCTTGGCTGCACAGTGAGACACTCAATACAATTTCATCTGCTTGGTCGTGCTATTCGTCAGTTGACAAATCCTTTCAATATAGTCTACCTGGCCTCGCTCGCTCATCATTTTAAAGGAATTACACTGTCTGGAGAGAGAGAGAGAGAGAGAGAGAGAGGGAGAGAGAGAGAGAGAGAGAGAGAGAGACAGAGGGAGGAGAGTGTGGGAGATTAGACAGGAAGGTGAGAGGAAGTAACAAAAATAGGAGGGAAGGAGAACAGGAAAGATAACAGGGGTATCTTTTTAATATCATCTGCCCAGTTTAAGCCTTTCACTGTTGGGAGGATGGAGAAAGGAAAAGAAGGATTTACGGAGAGCATTGGAGGGAGGATGAAGGTGGAAAAGGTGTGAGGAGAAGGAGGAAATAAGAGAGAGATGAGGGCCATTTACACAGGATCTAATGTGGCTATCCCTGCTGCTATTCTGGTTGAGTGTCTAAAGAGTAGCAATCTGGTCTGGAAGCTCAAGAAAAAAGTGGATGGACTAAAATGTGTACTGTATGTCTCTGGGGTTATCAATGAGGCTACTGCAGTTACAGTATAGAGGAATGATTAAGGTCAGGCTATGAGACATAGGAGGCTAACCCTGTAGCAGAGATTACCAGGAAGTAAAGCCAGCCCATAATAGGTTCACATAATTTAACTAGTTCACATACTGTAGTTGACATGTTTTCTGTCATAGGGCTGACTTAAACCAGCATATGGGAGGTTACTGCGCATCATACCAACAATCTGACATAAGTAGTAATACATCTCTCTTGGTTTACTAAATCTACAAAAAGGTTAAGTATTTTTTATATGTTTGCCAATATTAGTCATCAAATTACACAGTCACTGATGTTTAGGCTGTTAGCTTTGCTGTTTCTTCTTTAAAGAGAAAAAGCTAAAGTAGCTATCTAGCAAGAACAGGCTACAGTGATGTAATGATGTCTATTACTATAATGAGCCTGGATCCATGTTCTATTATCATACCTTCTCATCAGGTGAGAACAAGTCTTGACACATAACCCCCACTATCAACAAGTGTACTGATGTTCTGATGATTAGTGACTTGACTGGAAGGTTTTTAAGACTACATTGTCTTCCAAAAGGTGAAACTCTACACTGCTCGTTTTGTTCTTTAATTACAGTATGACATAATATGAGTCAGACAGTAAATGTCATGATAGACTTAGCTTTTGGCCTAAATTTCCATTTCATCTCCCACTTGCCTACACTATCTACACTATCAGGACAAATATACAAATAACAAGAAACAGCATATAAAAGAAGGAGTATGTTTTTTTGTTGTTTTCAGCATTATGCAACAACTTTGTGCACTGGTTGAAGGGATAGCTAAAACCTTAAGAGTTTAAAGTGGTGCAGTTCTATAATATGTTGGCAGCTGGTAGCTTTTGTTAGTCTGACAATCAATAGTCACAGTCAGTATGAATATCATCAGTCGGGGCATTTCTGTAAAGTACTTCTAAGGTGGACAAAGGTACAGTTTGCAGCTAGTTACTTAGATAACTAATCATCTTTAATTAAGAACACAGCATGCAGCTAAAAGCTAAAAGTGTTTTTTTTTCACACAGATAAAAACAGAATTTTCTGAATTAATGTGACAAATTTTGATGACACATTGGACCTCACCTGGATTATTTCAAACTGGATCCACTAGCTGCTCTTTTCAGTTGTTTCAGAGGCTGCTTTGGGGTTTCCTTTATTCCCAAACCATGAATCCCTAACTGCCTGAGTAAACTAGTAGTTTCCCAAATTCAAAAGGGCATACAATGGGCCCTCCGCCAGCTTCAGCCTTGCTGCCCCTAACTGGCATAATTTGTTTTCTGCATGCTCAGTAATAAATCTTTAATGACCTGCTCAACTTTGTATTTCAATCAGGTTGATTCAAGGAGACATATCAAACTAAACAGAGAATAGAGAGAAAAAAGGATAGAGCAAGAGGAGAAGCACACGATGGAATAAATGGCAAATGGAAGATTTGTCATGAATAGAGGAAGGAAAGAAAGGTGAGACACAAAATAATAAAATAAAGGATACAATTTGAAATCTGGTGAAAGTACAAAAAAGGTAATTGCGCCAAATGTCCAAAAAATCATAAGATAAGACAACAAATAAAATATATCCCAACAACTGACTGATAAAAATGTCTAATAAAACCAGAATGAACTGAGATTTCACTATATCAAATTGGTATTGATAGTTTTGACTTGACAGCTGCACCAGTCTAGAAAAAAATCCTGAGGTTGAGTTGAGATTGAGAAGTGCCAATAACAGAGTGTCACAATAATCGCAAGTTGTGACATCAGTTATCAGGATATTCAGCAGGATACTCTCAGACACAGTATATAATGTCAAAAGTAGAGGAAAGTGGCACACTACTTGAAGAGTGTATTAAGTATTAGTATGTCTAATTGTATAATCATTCACTAAAAAAGTAAAAACCTCTTGGCATCAATTTTTAAAATCAATTAGGACTTAGGAAATCATCTTCTATCAGCAACAATAGTGTCATTGTCACCTGTGGATGCTCATCCTGGCAAGAATAAAAGTGGTTTAGAAGCAAGGAAGGAGGTGGGAAAAAGTGGGGAGTGGGGGAGATAACAGGAAAAGAGAAAGACTGAGAGCTACAGAGGATGAGACTGTGAGCTGTTTGTTGTCAAACAGACCGAAAAATGACAGAGAGCCAACGGAGCCTGACAAATAGAATGCCTTTTACACAGAACAAGAGAAAGGGACAGTATGGGATAGCGGAAGGAAAGGGGCATGAGTGATTTTCTTTTCTCTTTTGACTTTGCGTGTGTTCTCTTGGAGTGCTTGCTACGAATACCCGTACTTTTCATTCTCTGCATGAGCTGAAATGACTTCCTTCAACAACCTCACTGTTCTGTATACTTGTGACTGTGACCCCATGCACCCGCTCACTGCGGAAAGGTTTACATGCACACACGGCACTCAGGAAACACAGCTCTGTTGGTACATGATCATGTTTTAGGTAAATTTTCTTCTTCCTTCCCTCTATTCCTCTCTCTCTCTCTCTTCCATGTCCCTCCCTCTCTCTCTCTCTTCCGATCATCTTCTTTCACTTCTCCCTCATTTTCTCAGTTTTTCTCATATTTTTATTTTAATTTCACACTTGAATGAACAAACTTAAATGATGACCAGCAAAACTATATCTGCAAATGATGTGTGAGCATAACCGAGTGTTTGCACACATACTTGTAATAAGTGGCAATTGTACAGGAAAACTGAGAAACTGCATAAAATAAACGAGGTGAGGTAGATAAATAAAAGCAGAAGAATGAAGCGAGAAAGAAAGACAGAAAGAAAGAAAGAAAGAACAAAAGAAAGAAAGGAAGAAACACTTTTTCTACCCTCTCTCTTACTCTGCTTGGTCCAATATGACTGTGACATGTCTATGGGGTGATACTAACATACAATGACGGCTCCCAGCTGCCCACTAAACACACACACACACACACACACACACACACACACGCTGTCCCAGTGTTGACCTGTTAGCACGTGGTAATGCTCCAGAGTGTACTTTACTGGGGGCCAACAGCTTTACAGATGTTCCTATCATGGATCTAATACATCCTTACTCTCCACACTGTAAAACAGATTCATATTAACCTTCAAATATTATTTTCCTGAAAACACATATACCAATTGTAAAGAAAATAAAGGATGGAAGCAAGAAAAGATGGAAGGGGGCAGCAAGAAAGCCATGTAGCCAGTAAAGTACAAACATGGAAGGATAGAATGAAGAACAGAGAAAACAGTAAGATGAATTTATATACACAGAGGCAGGAGGAAAAAAAATATATGACTCATACCACTTGTCCATTCTGGGGGTTTTTGTGGGCGTAAGGAGGACCTCTGATGTGATTCCACATTTGACCGGATGTCATTGCAAAAACTACACACTGTGACAGAGACACATAGAAGGAGAGAGAAAGAAATGGAGGAGAGAGTCAGACAGAAGAGAATTTGAATGAAATATCATTAGCATGGAAATGCTAGTATTATCAATATGATTTTAACTGAGCCAGTGTGAAATTGATCCAACTCAACAAATCACTATGACACATAAAAATATAAGTTTTGTTAAAATAGGCAGAACATTTTGCTAATAAGGAGATTAGTCCTTCCAGCTTGTTTCCAGTGCAGTCTCATTTAACTTATGTCCCTGGCTTATGAGGGTGGATATTTCTGGCATAGTGTATATTTAACTTTTCCCCTAGTGTGTGTGTGTGTGTGTGTGTGTGTGTGTGTGTGTGTTTGTCATACCAGTGCAGCCATGGCCCATCCAGTCTTGTTGTATATGAATTCCAGGTTGTTCCTTCTCAGATACAGCAGACCCCCAACCAAAGACACTAACAGAGCCAAAGCAATAGTCCCTGAATAATTAGGAGGGCGGAAGACACGGATCTGGAGGGAAAGAAAGAGAAAGAAAGAAAACTTTTACACTTTTTTCAATTATTGTATATATTCACTTTAGAATTGTATAAATGATAGAAATGGCATTTCTTTATGTGGTCAATGCTGTGAATACACATTCTTTTTTTCCCCTGGTTAAAACCAACAGAATAAGTTTTCTGCTTCCTTTGTATGTCAGGGTTGGAACCTATCCCCAACACAATGATGTTAACAGAAAAAAATATTCTTTAATTGTGTACTACTGTATAGAGCAAGTTTTCAAAACATCACGTTGAATAATCTTGATATGGTCTGAATGTACTGTATGGTTGAATTTTTGTAGAGAAACACCTTTTGATCCAATAGACAGTTAGGAAACAGTACATACAATAACTGGATTGAAGTGTCAGGGATAAACAAAGACAGAAAGACATCTCAACACATACACAAATACACAACAACCCAGAACTAAGGAGCATGTTAATCGATATTGGGCATGAATAAAAACAGAAAGCAAGACAGTGAAAAACAAGTTTAAGTATGAAAAGATATGTTTATGACAAATTTTAGACTTGTGTTACCATTATTGATATCTATAATGGTTAAGCCAAGGGCAACTGGACTTGCTTTAGATTCTTGAAGACATTTCGCTTGTTATCTTCTCATTGCCTCTTATCCAAACTGCTTCTTCAGAACCGAATTTGCCTTTTGGATAAGAAGTACAGCTGCCCTTGAATTAAGTCTTCCCATGACTGAGAATCCTCATAGACCTACTTTAATATTATTTAAAATGTTTAGTTTTGTAATCTTTAATTAACTATTCTTTTCACAGTGCCGGCGTGGCTTAGGGGTTAAGCCACTGACCATGAACTGCAACACCCCTTGTTCAAATCCAGCTATGGATCTTTGCTGCATCTCTCTCTCTGTTTCCTGTCTGTTTTCTCTACTATAAAGGCGTTTGGTTTGATTGGACTCGGCAGTGACTCAGTCTAACTGAATGGTAAAACTCAGTTTGTGAACGGACAGTAAATGGGTAGTGCTCTCAAAAACATACAGGCTGCCGATAAAAACAAAACTGCACTGCACTGAGCTAGGAAACAAGAAGAGGGACAAAGTTAAGAAAACAAAGGCCTCAAATCCACGACAAAGTCAAAGCATAAAAGTGAGGTGTTTTTTTTTTTTATGTGACCAGTTGTTAAGTTGTTAACCACTTACCATAAGTAGGAAGTGAACCTATGAGTTTAAATTTTTATTGGCAACATATGACAGAAGCAAAGTAGAGAGTCAAGTCATTAAGGGTGGTGAGAATGCAGCATTTTAGGTTTAAAACTTCAACACAGAAACAGACATCCATTCACTTGTTGGCACATTTGATAAGAAAGAAATTCTGAACTTTTCCCCTCACTGGAAAAGTTAGAAAGACATTCATCTGCAGGTTTTGTTCATTGAAATTTATGGCTTAGCGGTCTTCTAATGCTATTCACAGCAATGCAGCATTAGAGCTCTTTTCTTTTATGTCAAAATGTGCCGACTGTGAGCTGAAGAGCGAATTCAGCACCATTTTATCTTTGGGTTTTAAATGCAGATGTCACTAAAATAATCCATCCATTTGTTTCCATGCTCTTCTGCAAAAAATAGCTTAAAAAGACAGCTTAAAGAAATTACATCCCATTGGATGGTTTTAAAACAAGTACAATGATGAAAAGGGTTTACTCGGTCATGTCGTTATCCTGAAACTGAATCCTGGAAGTGTTCACTAAGTCCCTTAAGAAAAAGATAATTTAATTAAAAATGTTATAAAAAGCATGATTTGCAGGCCTTTATTTAAATGATTCGTATGATTAAAACACACCTCAAACTGTACCTCTTAGCAAAAGCTCTGCAGCATTTTATTAAATTTACTAAACACAGTCCAGGCCATGACATGAATGTGTGTGTATGTCAGTGGCGGCTGGTGACTCAAAAAATTGGGGAGGACAGGAGGAAAACCAACATGGAATCTTACAACAAACCGCATCAAACTATATCATTGTCCCACCTCATGAAATCCAAGGGGCAATTTTATATGCCAATAAAACAATTTGCTTGAGTGGTGAAAAGGCTGCTTCTTTAAAGACATTTAGCACATAATGTCTCTAAACAAAGAAGTGCTCATTTTAGCCATGGAGTGGTTCAAATGTGTCATTTTAACAACAAAGTGAAATTCAAATTTATAGTACTATTGTGACAACAAATTTATGTTCTCATCAAAAACAGACAACATATCACATGATTTACACATGTTTCCTATGTATTTTCTTAGTATACAGAAATATATAAAGTAGCACAAAGCTTATAATGTGATACAGGAACAGATCAGTGCTGAATACTAGAAAGATTGAACACTAAACACATTCACAGATCTAAAAGTGTAGGTTCACATCAGAAAGTATTAATGCATGTATCAAATACATGACTTACACACTCTTATCTATATGCACCACATACAAAATACAGTCTACAAAGCTGACATGTTTACACTAGAGGTGTTAACATGAACACAAAACTCACGGTTCGGATCGTATCATGGATTTGAGTCACGGATCAGATCATTATTAGGATCAGCGAAAAAAGGGGAGGAGACAAATAAAACTTTGTTTTCCATTTATTCTGTAACACACTTACAGCCAGAAACAGCAAGGGACTTTTGCCCATGGTCTTTAATGAAAACAACATTTAAGATGTCCAATGTTTAAATAAAATAAAATAAAATATATAAAATATTCAATGCTCAGTTATTGCAATGTGAGGCATGAAACCTTCCTCTTTTAAACAGTGAATGAAACAGCCTCTGTCCACATCATCAAAACTTGATGATAACAAACATTCACCGCTAACGTCAGTTAGCAGCTAGATGCTAATAAGCTGCTCAGCTGCAGCTCATTAAACAGCAGGTAAACATAACTCAAATGTCACATTGGAACTGTTAGAGGCTGGTTTGATCGTTGCTCTTCAAAATCTCTGTTAGCGACACGCTGTCTGCCCATGACTTGTACTTAGAGCAGTTTGTTTATTTTGTCTTAAATGAGACATTAAATTTTGCAATTAAACCACAGTTCATATGCCTGCCGAACCGCGGGGGGCGATCCGTACGGATCACAGATCAACTACGATCTGTTACACCACTAGTTAACACTTGTTATTCCAGTTACTTTAAGCTTATTACTCAATATACGGCTCAGTTTAAAAACGAACTAAAGAAACTGTCAGAAGCAAGCAGCCAGACCTCCTGCACTCATTCACTAATCACACAACAACATAAACAGGTGACTGAACAACCACTCAATTAAAAACAATGAATGAGTGAGTCCAGACAGCTCACTGTAACTTCAACAAGCAAACTAATGTTACCCACAACACATTATATGATCTCTGCTGCATTCAGATAAAAAACACAAAAAAGCCACACAGAGACATTTAACCATCAGAGATGAAATTAGCGACCAAAGAGACAGAGAGAGAGAAGCTGTATCTGACTCATGTTATCTGATGTCTTCTTCTTTCTTTCATGGAGATGAAGTATTCATGTCATAATGTCCATTTATAGCTGTTGGTCATCTTGTATGTTAGTTAACAGAACTTTATGGCTGCTGCTTAACCAGTCTGATATCATTAGCAACAATGACAAACAAGCTAACTCTCCTGGTTGTTTCTCAGATTGCTTCTCTCTCCAGCCTCCCCGGCAGCGGCCTGCTGCTGCTGCACTGCACAGTCCAGATAATTTCTCCCGCTAGCTTAACAATGGTCCTTAACAGTCCTTCTTTGGATGTATGAAGAGTCCTTCAGGCTGCTACAACAAGCCAGCTGTTGCATTGGCTAACGCAAGGAGCTATCTGCTGCTGCTACTCTGCCTTACAGTGGAGAGAATTAAAGATGAAATCTGGAAAATATTATTGGACCAACTCCATGTCAATATTGCATTCTGGTGGTTGATTGGTAAGGGAGGACAGCCTCCCTTGGAGCGTCACTTTACGTGTCATGGCCAATCACATATTAGCATGAAAAAAGAAGAAATACATTAAGTCAAATGTAAGAGATCCCGCCCTGCAGAGGACAGCAGGCTCCCGTCCTCCCCTGTCTCCCATTCCACCTCCACCAATTGCACCTCCCCCCCCAACCACTTCACACACTGCCCTTTCTCCTCCCGCCCTGCAGGTGTCGCTGTTGAAGCATTCTAAACAGAATTTCAGTAATGGATTTTTTACAAAGAGGAGAGAAAAAATAATTTATAAATAATACTGAGATTTGTAATGGTTTATTTCAACCAAATATTCTTTTTTATATTTTGATCTCCCTTTTGCCTCTCAAAAAATAGAGGAGGATCAACCTCCTCTGCCTCTATGGACCAGCCTCCATTGGTGTATGTGCGTGTGTGTGTGTGTGTGTGTGTGTTTGTGTGTGTCCATTAGGCTAGACTGACAACATGTTGTATTTGCTATTAACAAATGCAAGGGTAAAATGTTCCAAAACACAGAACACGTGTGTGTCACCAACGCTTATTATATCACCCTTCAAAATGTGTGTGCCATCTGTTGCTGCAAAGTGTTATTGGATTTAAACATTCAGACAGAGTAAAGGGGAAAAGAGATTTAGTCTACAGCTCTGTCACATATGAGTCTGCAGCCTGGCCTATGACCTAATATGTGTATGTAAATTAAGAAAAAAATGTAGAACAAAGACTAGACTTCATCTTATGGGTTACTCACTGTAAATATACAAAGCAAATACAGTTTTTGTGTTTGATTTAAATTTTTATGATGAGGCTTGTTTTAAGATAATCAAAACAGCTCTGTCTAGAATCCATTTAAATGTTCTAATTGTAATTCAATAAATCATTTAATAGTACAGTGAGCAGTAATATGGGTATGACAGCGTATGTAATGTAATGTTGTCACTCCCTACATGTCCTGAACAAATGTGGTTGCCCAGACTACATTAAGTCAATCAGACAATTATTTTTGTGAAGCTTATGTAACAGAACAGAAAAGAAAAGCAGGAAATTCTGGCTGTCTGTTTGCACAACAGTTTAACCTCTTGCACTATCCCCATCTAACCTTATTGTCATTAAACCTAAACATCTAAATAGTCCCTCTATCACACCAATTTATTAATTTCTGTATTTTTTTAATCATATATCTGTCCTTTCTTTTTCCCTCTCTGTTCTGTTCTTTATTCATAAAGTCACATTGAAGTGCCTGACAGCTAGCACTTAGGGTAAGTGCTCCCCCTCGCCTTCTCTGAAAGGCAGCCTTTTGAATCCAGATCCATCAACAGGATGTCAGCAGGATGCTTGGACTATGTCTACTGGTACTTGGCTGACAGGTTGTTCAAGGAAGAGGAAATTGTAGTCCGACGGTCGAAGGTTTGATCTCTCAGGTGCCAACAACTTAAGTGCCTCCAAGCAGGGGCATGTGACGCCCATGTGCATGCATAACACTCTGCTCCTTAGAGCTTGAAAGGCTATGACATGGTCAGCATTGCATCTGCCCTTGAAAAGACTAAGGGACTATAGTACATTTGCACTGGTCCGAAAAAGTGGATGAGTTGGTAAACTTTTCGCATTTTCCCTTTGGTTGTTTTTTTTCCCCCACAGAAAAAAGGAAAGTGAATCTAAATGTATCACTAAAAGCCAGTTGAGGATGTTAACTCTACTCACTGGTTAGATGTATTTGGAGCAGTACCAAGAATGCAAACATAGGAAAGGGATCCTGAAGAGGGTCCTATCTGCCCCAATATTAGGAAGACAAAGCACTTTGTTGCTAGTCTATGGGAAGGACCATGATTCATTCTCCAACTAGCTGCATCCTAGTATGCATAGCACTCTATACAGCTATGGGAGCTGTTTAGCTCAAACTTGCAGAGTACGCCTTGTAGTTGGGTTGGATTGAGGTCAGATCACACTACCCCCCCCACCCACCCCCCACCCCCCATCCCCTCCCCGTCGGTTTATTTAGACTGGTGTGAAAACAGTCAATCAAACTTCGGTGTAGATTTAACCTAACCAAGACCGCCTGAAAGGGAGGGTCTCCAACCACATCTAAGGTGCATCTGGTGTGTGGAACCAGTGTGGAACAACACTTCAGAAAGCACTATTGTGCAACACTACATCACACTAAATTCTTAATTGACAGAATTTTCCTTCTATGTTCAACTGTTCCATAAAGAATCTTTTTCTTTTCAATCTTTTCAATAGCTCAAACCACTACATATATATTTCTATTGGGGACGTATGTACCAAATGGGCTTTTACATTTCTTGCAAATGCGCATGTGTGGGTGTTTGTAAATACATGTGTATACAATACCTGGACATCTGTACGGTCTGCAATCCACTTAGCCAGCTGCTCTGAAGCAAAACCAATCCTTTGCAGATCAAATGTATCAGCCCTCTTTGGCTTTCCTTTGGCCGGGAAATGCATGAAGGTTGGAGCGCTGTTCATATTCAACTGGAAAGAAAGAGAGAAAGTAAATGTGGTTGATGTTAAATTAATGTATAACTTCTCAAACAAATGAAATAACACATTGTTCAAAGATACAAATTTCAACTCTGAGGCCTATTTTCTTTTTTGTTTAATTCATCTGAAAAAGTACACTCACCAAGCACTTTACAAGGAACACCTGTGCAATCTAATGCGATCCAATACATCCGCTCTGCCATAAATTCTACTTTTATGAAAGCAAAACGTCAGAGGGTGAATAGCTAAAGTGTCCTTCAAGTAACAAAACAGAAATATCAATAATTGCTTTGGCTGTCCAACATTCCATCTATCTATGTAGCCATGTGTAATGTCCGTATGTAGGTAGATTGTTTTTAAATCCTTTTTTACATTTCAGTCAACAAATTGATAAACTGGTTCAATCTAAAAAGTAAATCCTGTCTTTTCTCACAAGGAATGTGATCATTCTCTTTGCTTAACACAGTCATTTTTAAATTTTCATAACTTGTTAAAAATTAAGCAGCCAGCTTACATGACAATAAATAAATGTTTCTCACAGTTGTGACATAAACGTTGATACGGTGTATTCCCAGTATTCCCAACACAGACAGCTTTGTGAGCAAGTGATGCCCAAAGTAACACAAACAAATAAATATCAGCCGGCATTTTTGATCAAAATATCCTTACTGACAGCAACAAGAGAGCAAATCTGCACACGCTTACTCTGTCTCTCTTTCAGTGACATTTCTCATGTGCACAGTGCATCTAAAGTGATGCTGTTGGCTGAAATCTGCATTTGAACTTCAATATTCTGCTCATGCTGCCAATGAAGGACTTTTCCAAATGAAAATCCACACCTACCAACACAACCGCTATGGACTGACACTCCTCATATCTATTATCAAGTACGATACACAATAACAAACCTAGAAATACTATCTGAAACCATTAAAGAAAACTTATATTTTATTATGGAGATCTATTCCACTGTTTAAAATATCTTATCTAAATTTGATTAACTGTTGCACTATGCAGCTGTACTTTGTAGGAAAACAGTATTGTGTGGGGACTCTGTATTGGGCAGATACTCAATATGACAGGACTTACCACAGGAGTGGTGACAAAAAGAAAATCCACATAGATCATTAGATATCAGAAACCACATCAGTGTAATGTATTTCTATCATATCAGTGTATAGCAAACATATGCTTCTCTGTGTGTATGTGTGCATGTATAGATCTAATTACAAGACAGGAAGTGGGTGTGTTCTGGCTATTGCAGATAATAACTGGATAGAGAGGACTTCTCTAATAATTGTATTTTGCATAAATTGAATATATTCTACTGTTCAAATGCATTGCTGTGTTTTCTGTCTTTCCTTTCAACACACACACACACACACACACACACACACACACACACACACACACACACACACACACACACACACACACACACACACACACACACACACACACAGAGCTAAATAAAGACAATGGGTAAAACATCTTTCATCTCTCTCTTCCACCCTCTCTCTCCCTCCCTCAATGTTTCACACCTATTTAACTCCAAATCCCAAGACTCCCTACAATTATCCACAACAATAAAGTCAACTGGTTTACTCTCTCCTGTTATCTCTAAGACACCTGGAGAAAAATGGAGAGGAGGGGAAAAAGAAGGAGAGGACAGAAAGAAGTGGAGCAGAGAACTGTTATGCAGCTCATTGTTCTCCATTATATGAGTAGCCTCCTGTTTCAAGGGGTAAAAGGTGAATAATGTATAAGATACATGCCTGCATGCATACGTATGCATACCAATGTAAGAACATGTATACACGCATGTATAAAGGTATAGCCTAAGTGTACACCCATGAGTACAAATACAAAAACATACATGCATACACATGCACAAAAAAAAGAAAACAAGTACAAAAGGATGTGCATGTATGTTACTATCATTTAAACCTCAATAGCCAAGATGTGTATAGAAGCATGGAAAGCAAACAGCCTTTAGGAAAAGTAAAAAAGATGTCACAAGAAAGCAAAAAAGCAAGAAGTAACAATTAAAGCAATAAAGAAATATAGCAAGCAAAATCATAATCATCAATAGTATACTTCTGAAGTAAATATTGAATACTTGGACCATGTTTTAATGTTACCTGCACTGTATACATCAGTCTAAAAACTCAAGATAAAGGAACAAGAAAAATTAGACTATTTCTAAGTGGGCATATCTATTTAAAGTTCTGAGAGTATAAAGGACAGAATAAAAAAGGACAACAGGGAATTAACTTCCATATTTTGTGTCTGTTTCTGTATTCATGTTAAAAGTGCTTGTAGACAGCAGTTGCAGGTTGCAGGTGCTGCCTCAGATGAAGAGTTTTTAATTTATCTGATAACTTATCTGCATTTCTGATATCATAATCATACCAGAGGAACACAAAGGAACAAAATTTTTCACTCGAGTTTTCAACTGGCATAGATGTGCCTTCACCTTCGACCACACGGCCTAGAACATTTTCGTTAAGTATGAACACACCTTAATATTTACGTTAGACATTAGATGGCAAGCTGGAGCTTTGTACAATGTATGAGCAGGGAGTGATCAATTCTGACCTATTCTTTCAATTCTTTATACACAGATTATTAAAACATTTTAAATATTTCTTTTAGACTCTGTCTTGTCAATACCTACGCGAGACAAATACAGGATGTGCTGTGTGTATGTATTTGTGCATGCAGCTGGCATATTGCTTGCATGACTTTTGTCTGTGGTTGTCCTTCGACATATGTAAACACTTATGTGCGTGTGTTCATCTGTCCATGTATTTCTTTGTGTGTATCTATATGTTTGTCTGCCTTTTGTCCGTTTGTCCTTGTATGTCTTTCTGTGGTAGCAGATTGTGTGTATGTTTGTGTGCCTATATGTCCCTCTGTGTGTACTGTGACGTTTTGTAAGATCGTTTGCTGAACCACTGCTGAAGCTCAGAGTGAGTGAGTTTCACTATGCAGTGTCAGGACCTATAAATTTAGCAAAGCAATTTAACATCAGCCTAATCCCATGCCAACACAACAGCAATTATCTTTGGCATTTTTTTTTTTTGCTCTTCTAGCCTTTTAATTTAAACCTTCCCTGTCATAAAAAATAAACCAGCCATAAAATCTAAAAAATTAAAGTTTTCCTTTAGTATATCAAACAGCGATTAATTTTAAACACTTAAACTTGCAACAAAGGGTGTATTACGTGGACTTCATGGCCCAGTGTGAATGTATTTCATCCCTTCAGTGGTGGATCAAGTTACCCAAATTGATTCAGTCGGCTGAATCGATCTCTGTCTTCAAAAAATCTAAAGACATGCATCCTCTGAGACTACCTAATCAACTAACATGTTCTTTCTCTAACCAAAAAAAAAAAAAAAACCTCATTTCCTGTTTACTCATGCCTTGCAGAATGTGTCTGCAACCATGTGGCACTTGTGGCAGAGGGCATTTGAAACCGAGCGTTCAGTGGCTTCCTCTTGATGTACTGTGGCTCGGATAAGACCTCATTTCTTTGTCACTTTGGACATGCGTTTGACAAAGAAATACATATAACTGTAAAACAATGAAACAATGGAGTAAGAAAAAAAAAAGCACGTCAGTTTCAAGTTGTAGTACGTTTTGGATTGATATTACAATAAATAACTAGTTACCTGTTGGAAAACATCAGCTCCTTCATCGTAGTCCACTACTGTGAAGAAGAGCTTGTTTGAAAATGCAGACGAGTAACGCCATGAGTTTGCCAGGACCTGGTACTCCTCATTAGCCTGCCTATGATATGACAAAGAGAAATAGACGAATGAGAAAATCAATTAAAAAAAGTCAAATTATTCATATTACATGTAGGCAAAAAAAGGACTCTTATACACTCAAAACAAAATTAAACACATTTTTATTTGAATCTTAGTTACACACACATGTTGTGTTTAAAGCAAGACAATGACCCTAAACTTGTATTAGTGTTCAGTGTTCTGATGCTAAAATGTAAACTGTGTTTCAGTAAACACTCACATACTTTTCATTGCTTATGTTAGCGAATACTTGTATTCTTTTTCTGAAAACGTTGTTAGATCATTTTTAATCCCTTATCCACAAATTCTGTGAATGTCAAAATTGTATTTGTGTCATTTGCATCATCTAAAGACATGTGATGCAAATATTGCTATCAAAAAGGAAACATTATGGCTGCCAAAATAAAAAATGTTGCATATACAAGATGTCTTGTTGACATCGTTTCCAGTTATTTTCCTCTCCTTCTGAATGTGTTTTTACAAATACTTTTACCTGTCTTTTTTCAGTTTTTCCACTTATTTACCTGCAGAAAGTGTCATTCTGATTCTGACTAGCCATGGGTACTGGCACCGCACAAAGGATGAAATGGAAGCATTTATTCATACAGAGACAAATAGGAGTCTGAAAAAGGAGGACAATAACACCTGAAAAACCACAACTAATGACCTCAAAAACAAAAAGGTAAAGACAGAGATAGGGTAAGAAGAGACGTAAGCAGAGGGACAAAGTGAAAGAGATTGTGCAAGACTCAAAAAAAGATGCTGGGTCAGAAAAATAGGGAGAAAAGGAAGAAGATGATGTGAGTTAGAAAGGTAAACTCAACACTAGGTCCTTAGTAGTGTCTCTTCTCATCTCATATTATGGTTCTCATGACATGTGAAGGTACTACATTCTTCATTTCTCTCTTCCTCCTCTTTTTTTAGAACCTCATTTGTCACTTTATTTCTATTTCCTTTTTAGCCTAATGAATGTGTTATTTAAACCAGACACAGTCAGACCAGAATATCACCTTGTCCTCTCGCATGACAAGATAAACAGTGAAATGACAAGAAGCAGTCTCTTTTCTATCATCTCTGCGTTTTTTTCCTCTGACTTAAGCTATATGGCTTTCTCTTTCTGCTAAACTTCACTTTGACATTGTCTTATGTCAACTGCCTCTTGTGCTGGCTTTAATTAGTGGGAAACTGTCTGTCAGGATGTGTTATGCGCGGTGATGTTGCATTGTTATCTTCGCAGCTAATGTTAGGGATGGTCCCTTTGAAATGTCTACCGTTTAAAAAAGTCAGCAGAGATGAAGTTGAAACTGAGGCCAGCAGACTGTCAGGGATTAAAACGGTGCTCATCTATGTCTGTGAATATCACTTTGCATGAGATCATTTAAGTTAATAATAATAAAACTTTATATATATGTCACATTTCATACAAAAAGATTCAATTCAATGTGCTTGATGTTGAGATCTGACTTTATCTGTGCTGATAATATTTGCTACTTAAAAATAGTCAGAACCTATCATTACCAGAGATACATTCATTAAATAAAGCTCATAATAAATAACAGTATTAACATCACATCACAATCAGTTTACATGTGTTACATATGTGTGCACTGGTGTATGTTACCTATTCATGGCAATGATGTATTTATGTGCATAATATTTACAGGTGTATGTGTCCGTGTTCATACATGCATAATTAATAAAAGTGTGCATGTATGTTTATCTGTATGTATCTGTTCCTCTATGTGTTTGTACATGTGCATGGTCATAGATCAGTGGTTTTGTTTCAGCCAGTGTTTCACCTTTTCATTAAATGTTTTCAGATCAGTTTGTATTTTTATTTCTGTTGGTACAAAGATGTATCCCTTTTACTGAAAAAGATGACCGACCGAAAGTAGTTGAGCGCTGTGCCATCCTGCTGTTGCCATTTGCTGATCCCCTTGTGGTGATTCTATTGGTGTTTATGTTACTTATTTGATAAAAGAAAACTTGTTAAAGCTGTCATAACTAAGCAGCATGTACTTTTTCAGTGGTGCCATTTCATTTGTTTTTGATCCATTATTTTCAGTGCTTATTGGAATAATGATGTAATGGGTTTAACAGTTAAAGTGTAGAGTAAAGTGTAGTGTAGAGTAGAGTAAATTCACTATTGACGTGTCCAGGGGATGCACCCTATTTTTTTCCCTAATAACACTACATTGTGAACCACGAATCTGTGTTGAAATCATAAAGATAAACCACAGAAACCTCGCGGTCAAAATAAAATACTCCACTGGTCATCATTTTCTTACCACCTGTGCATCTATCTTGTGCAGATGAGACTCCTGTTCATAGTCTAAATCATTGTGGCAATGCTACTTTCACTGCAACAAGACCAATCCTCGCCACACAGATTATTATCGACAATCAAAGCCACAAACTTGGTCGTGGTAAATAAACTCACGTGGCTACTGTCAAGAATGATCAACTCTAATCAATGCTGTATTCACTCATGTTGATTATGACTGATGATGCTTTACTGTCCAGGGGACGCGCCTTGTTGAAGCCATACACATATATCTTGTGCATCCATTGGGTAGATGATTTTGGTGCTAATTTGGTGACATTAGTTTGTTTATTTGTAGACTGTGACATGGTGATGATACATTTGTGTACTGTTGTGTACTCTCTTTAATTTGATCATTTGTTTTGGTGCTATTATGTTGCTACTGTGACGACCCTCTCTGAACAGACTCTGAGTCCTGTACCTGCAGGAGCCTGGTGGGCGGAGTTGGGTCGTCAGGAGGATTCAGCTTCCATATAAACTGGAGGCAGTCAGTCATTTGCCCTCTCTCCCCTCTGGCTTCCACTATGTTGATTTTGGTTGTGTTAAGTTTCATTTATCTTTAAGTTATGTACAATACATTTATTTTTAGTTATAACTCATGTGTGGTCTCCCCTCCTTTGTCCACTATTCATTTTATTTGAATTTTGTGGACTGGTATGTCATGATGATGTGACATTTGTATAATGTTTTGTAAATAAAGTTTTCAGATTTGTTTAATTTCCAGATACACTTTCAACATACATTAATATAACAAAAATTATAATAACATCAAATACAAGTTTAACACCATAATTTTATTGTGGACCCACCCAAATGACCACATTGAAACATGGTACATTGAAAACCTATCAACATCACTGTGAGAGTCCATGTTATTTATTTATTTATTGTTGGTTTGTTTGTTTAGCTTCTTGACTTTATACTGATGTGGGGTTGGTGGAGTTTTTCTTTTTAAGATTAATTAAGAAATTCCATCAAATCATCATTCCAAAAAACAATAAATACATTTTAAAAAATTGCAGTGAGAAAGTTGCTTGTGTGTTTGTCATTTAGCATAATACACTTTAATAATACATACCTCAGTGAGCAGTGAAGTAACTCATGTTATCTGAACATTATCTGATTATTAAAAAGGACAAAAAAAAGTGTAACATTTAATTATTAATTTTCAAACCTAAGTTATACATGAAGATTCTTGCTGCAGGCAAACACATTTTGCTTTCGAGCACTTTCCTTTATCTATTAATCCGCATTTAATACAGCAATACTTTTTACTTTTGATTTCCAAGTGTGTGTTCCCCAAACACAACCAGTGTAAACGATGTAATCCTCACTTTCAGTATGTTAATTTTTGCTGTGTGTCTCATCTTATCTGTGTAACTATGACAACTGATCATTTAATTATAGTAGCAGTCTCCATATCTGTCTCACCAAGGCATCATAAATTAACCAGCACAACAAGGTAGGGACATTCATTATTTAAAAATTACAAATACTTTTTTAAATCATTTATTTTTTAAAGTCTGGTAACAAAATCCCTACACACTGCTGTCTTTCAGTATGACATTTTGCATTTATATTCCTACATAAATTACATTAAGTGTTTAAAGTATGTATTGTTATAGGTATACTGTAAGCATCTGTGTTTCTTGTCTGCCTGAGCCACATTCTCTAAAAATGAAAGTACAATTTCACTGCTGAGGTGAATAAGAAAAAAAAAGAATAAAAGGTTGTCTTTGCTGATATTTACTTTTGTCACATTTCCAGTGAGAAAGCAATGCTTAGTTAAAAGCCTGTTAGACTGTGTATGCAAGTATGGAACTGGGACAAAGCTTAAGAGTGATGTGGGAGTGAGGACCCCGGTGATTAGCCATCTTTTTCACTGCCTTAATGCAGATGCTCAGGTCACCATCTGACATCCATCTCCTACTCTTAATCTCTCTCTTGTTGTTCTCACATAGATGTGATGCTATCGTTTATGTTAAGAGAACACCTTTGGGAAAGAAAAGGCAGAAAGAGAAAGACGGAGAGAAACAAAAAGACAAATAAACAAACAAAGACAGAAAGAACCGGACCTAGGGGAAAAATAAGGAAAGGAAAAGGGTCTACAGGTGTCAAGGGTCAGCCAAACATAAAATTAAGAGTGGGTTTGTGTGTGTGTGAGTAAAATTGTAAATCTTGTATAACCTTCTGTGGCAATATTGCACTTAATTATGGTCATGCCAATTAAGGCGAATTTGAATTTGAGAGCATAGCAATGAAGGAGACATAGAAATACATTATGTTTGTGTGTGTGTTGTGTTACAACTGTGAAAATAACGTGTCTGTTCTACCTGTTTGCACTGAAAAGATTTTTCATGAGGAGGAAAAAAAAGAAAGAGACATGCACAGAGATACAGAGGGTGAGAGAGAGAGAGAGGATGCGAAGAGGTGCTGACATGAGTGATGAATAAGTTATCTAATCAAGTAACTGATGAAGTAGAGGAATGGCTGATTAGAAGGTCAATGCTGATTTCATCAACTAACTGGACTTCCCCAAGGACATCAGAACATGGGTCAACAGTCTAGTTTATACTAAACATAAAAAAGGTGCTAGCCAGGTTTACAACTTGAAGCAATCATGGATTACTCTAAACTAGAACATCAAGAGCCAGTTTTTAATAGCCTGGACTGCAGAACATACTGTATACCATGCAATCCACAGTGATGAATTTCAGTGAAGCAACTTGACATGTTCATACCTAAAAAAATGAAAAATCACAAGCCCGGTTTCCACATTAGTCTATTTCTTGATATGGGTCTCAAACCTGGGTTTACCAAATAATAATACTTTTCAGAAAGACAGAGTGATTTGTTGTGGGATGCCACAATTTTCAATTATTCCCAAATACCAGAGTAGCCACTGGTATACAAAGAAGTAAATACGAATGCAAAAAAAATATATAGATACATTTATTGACAAAGTAATCAAAGCAAGAAAGAAAAATAAAACCAAATCAAATTCACAGGACCCTGTTTAAACCTCTATGTGTAAGTGCTGTATGCCAGTGGTTCCCAAAGTGGGTGCCGTGAGGATGGGACAAGGGTGCTGCGAGATTATATCACTGTTCATCTATTGTGCATTTTTAAAAACGTTTCACCACATTTACATTAACACCATTTTATGTAATGTTTTCAAACATAGTAAAACAGAATAAATAAGCAAAAAATATCAAAAATCACCATATTAAAAAACTGTTTAATATGCAGGTAGTCGCAGCTGACATGACAACTCCCTGCTGCTGGATGTCATAGTAACACAACACGCTTTCTGGCTCGGGAAAGCTTTGGAGGAGCTCAGCAGTCAAAAAAGGAAGTGAGCGTCAGAGCAGCGATACAAAGATTTGAGACGGTAAATAGTGCAAAGAAATGCTGAAACATCTCAGCTCTCAACACAGAGACAAGTGAATCTGAGCCAACCGACAAAGCTACTCTGCTAACAGCTTAACAGACAGGGTTTGGCTGCTTGTGGAAGATGGATATCTGTCATTGTCTGTGCGTTCACTGTGGTGTTACACGTGTGGCTCTCTGATCGCTGGTATATGTAAATATAAAACAAGACAAGAGACGTCCTGTCAGTGGAGTCAGACCTGCAGGTTGTTCTCTGTCCCTACATCAACAGCTCACATGTCCCATTAACATTTTTGCAGCTTTTTGGGTTTTGTTTGTTTGTTTTTCCTTATACATCTTAAATATAAACTCATTTTAATTGAGGAAAATGAAAGAAATACATTTAACATATTTAACAGTATCCATTGACTGAGAATGAGCCTATATTATTATTAACTTCATAATGATATAATGTAGCCTAATATAATATGAAATTGTTCAAACCAGGTGGTTTTTCATCAGGTTGCAATGACAAAAAAATTAGACAGTGTCGTCGTCTAAAAAAGTTTGGGAACCACTAGTGTATACAAACAGCAGGTTCTGTCTAAATTCACAATTGTAAGCCACAGAGGTTATCCAGCATTATCATCAATCTATAGGACAAAGTCTACATTCAACCATGAATACAATTTTGTTTTTACTCATTGTTTACGACCACTCATTGTGCTGCATGTGTCTTACTTATTTCATATTTGCTTCAACATGCGGTTCCAGTTAGATCAGAGACAGAGCAAAGTAGTCATCTTGCAATAAAGACACGAGGATCCTGGGATACCCACGAAACACCCATAACATATGAGCATAAGTTGACAATTGACCTCACTCCAGAGTAGCTTTCAGAACCACGGACAGCTCCAGAGTTCTAGTATATGCTGTGTGGAGAGCTGTCCATGGTGCTGAAATCCTGGGATCATCTAGGAGTTTGAATTGATTTGATTGAGATAGAAATTAATTTAAATATCCAAACTAAAACTTAAAATGAATTTGCTAATCTTTTATTAGAATTTTTAGGTGCCATGTTGCAGAAGACTCTGCTGCAAACATGATGTACGTCTGTTTTTGTAAAATGTAAAAATTCAAAGTTTGCTATTGTCCAATGCATTACATGCTTTCAGTGCAGAAGTGGGTAAGTAGGTCTTGTTGACCTTGCTCTGTGGAATTTATTCATTCACCTCTGGTTGTACAGCTGGCTGGAGTCCCTTTCATCCAAATGTCAACATGACCCACAAGTTCTTCTTATATCATACTGTTTTCTGTGTTTTCCAAGGTGCAAGTCTATATGTATATGTGGAAGGAGGGTACGTGAAATATCAAATGAGTTCTGGGACATTTATGTGTGTGTGTGTATGTGACTTGAGAGCTCACAGACTCTTCCGCTGTAGGTGTAACTTCAGTGAACTGAGTACACTTGCAGGAGGACATGATTCATCTCAGGCAAAAGAGAGAAGGATGGATGAATGGCTGTTACTACAAGAGGCATACCGGATTGTGGATTATCGTAGGTGCACCAGTTTTGAGTGTTTCTCTGTGTACGTATACATACCTACAGACAGAACACTGCCTTTGAGGTTGCAGAGCTGTGAACATGACGATGACAGAGTAGTTCCTGGGTGGAGCCTTGACGAAGCGACGGAACTTGTCCCCATTCATCCGGACGACCGAACGCCGAGAGGACCACTCCATCATCTGGTCGACCTTCTCTGACAGCAGGTTCTGGACACACAGACAAGGAGAAGGGCAAAGAGTGAAACACATTCCATTACGACTTTCAGATTCAAGCAGGATAATTATTCCTGTGAGTCCAACAATGTTAAGAAATGGCACTGACCAAAACACTGACCAAACACGGAACAAATGCATGTACCATAAAGTAAAAAAAATACATGAAGTATACAGAAGTTGCAAAGACATTCTGGTACATTTTAATAACATTTCCCATTTGTGCTCTCTTCTGTTCTTCCCCAACAGATATCAAACTCCTTGACTTTTCTTGCCTTAAAACAGACAACATCTCTAAAATCTGATGACATTCGAAAAATCCCTTCACCTGCCAGAAGCCTTAGTGTATATACTGGCTGCTTTGAAAGTCCAAGGCTGATATATGGCAAGGTGTTGCTGGATGCGAGTTCCAAGATCTAAATTTTGACTCTAGGCCTGTACAGACTGATGGTATGCAAACAAAGAATATGGAATACAACAAACCTGGTGATAATTTCCAGAAAAGGAGCTCTGACTTGGCAGTCTAACTGTGTGTATGTGTATGTATTCACAGAAAAGCCACATTTTTTGGGTATTTCTTTCTTGTTGTGTTTGTGTGTGAACTGTAGGAGTCTGCTGTTGATTAAATCTGGTCCGGCAAACAGTACAGCAAAAAAAATCTGTTCGGGAAGCATTTTTCACTTTACACCGTAAAGCATTTCTCTGTGAATTAGACTGTGCTGAATCTGTGCTGAAGGTTTGTCATGCATTTTTCATCCGAGATGTTTGTCCCCATCTCAGCATCTTTCCAAGTTTAACACATACAGAAACACTGATAAAAATGTCTTCCCTTTCTTAACCCATTTCCTTAAGCAACAAACTTACTGTTAATGGGAATGTGTAATAGAGGGTATATCTTGTTTATTTTTATGACTCAAAGAGCATTGCAGTCTGATATTCATTTAATGCTCTGGCTTGATTAAACCAGTCTCCTCATAGTTCACTATTAGCAGTAATACAATTAACCCCGATATAATAACTCCGTTCTAAGCAGCTCCGAAAAGCTCAAATTAATGGTTTGTGGTTGTACTCTTTTAAGAAACACGCCTGTTCTTCACAGTCCACAATCCATTTACACCAGTTTCAAAGGGTGACGCATGATGATGACATCTTTGGCCACTCTTGTTCCCTCTTCATCTTTCTACTTTCCCAGCAGTTCACTAGTATTGGATCAAGTAGATGGTAGCTAAATAATTTAGCACTGCTCCTCACTCCTACCGCTAATCGGGCACAAACTCTCTCTCATTCTCTAAATCACACACACACAAACACACACACAAATACACACATATCAGGTCATAGGCTTGGCTGCAGACAGTCGAGAGCTGGAGACTAAATCTCTCAAATCAGTTTCCTGGAGACAAGCTTGACAAAGACAAACAAAAAACAAGAGTGGGACACAGAGGGGGAAAAAAAAGACAACCAGTAGCATGACATGTGTTTCTGCTGTAGTTCTTGTTCACTTTAGACAACACACACTCCTGTGCTAATGGGCCATGTATAATGAGGGAGGAGATTCACTAAGAAACACAGAACAAATGGGATACAACACATCAATACAAACACATATACAAACACACAGGAGGAAGTACAAAGTCCTTTCTGTACACTTTTGCTTTTTCTTGTATGTAATTTATCTACCAAGTTATGGCCTATGAGCATTCAGCTCGAAAAAAGGAAATTCCTGGATGCCAATCATACTGGCAATAATGATGCACTGCCGTACTCATGTTCTGCACACACAAACGCACACAATCAACCGTGTTGAATCCATACAGAAGCGATACTTGTGAGGGAAATATGAGACGATAAAGGTGCTGAAAAACAAAGGAGAGCAAGGCAGCTGGCAAAAGTATGTAAGTGTGTATTGTAAGCTAACATTGCAGACTTCTATTTTATTACTATTATTATCATTATTTAGTTTTGGCATTTTATTACCCTATTTATAAGTATGATGGAATCTTTTACTGACTAGTCAAGTATCATCATCAACATTAAAAATGTGTGTTAAAACTAAAATATTTGTGTATGCTTTGTCTAATAAAAAGCCCTTTTGTCTCCAAATGAATGAGGATCCACTTGTGCAGTCAAAGGAGAATTAAGAGAATTAAGCTATGGCGGTTGGTATGCAAACTTGAACCAGTTAGAATTGATTCGTGAGTGCGACAGCATCAACAGCAAATTAACACAGCAAACAAAAGCAGATCAGAGACCGGGAAAACTTCTTATTATCTGACCTTATAAAACCGAGGGAATTAGAAATAAAAGACCCGTCTTTAATAACAATATTCCATCTCAAATAAAGGCCTGATAACACTCTCCAGATGAGGTAAATATGGCCACTATTTGAGAATTTACTGTAATCATTGTTGTCTTTATTAACGCAAAATAATAACTGTAAATTACAAACTAGTTAAAACACTACCGAGGAGTAATTCATGCACAAAACTATTTAAAAACCTTATGTTAGACCTTCAAGTGACTCCTACACATCAGTGTGATCTCTCCCTACTTTACCTGACCTACACACACAAATATATTCAACACATAAGCACTCCAAACAGCCTAAGACCATTAAAAACATTTATTTTCTACCCCACTGAGCACAGAGGGCACTGAAATGAATCACATCTAAAGTGTGCATTTGCGCATGTGTGTGTATGTACTTGTGTGTGTGAGTAAGATGCACAGATTGTCTGCAGATATCCTGCTTTATCCGTCTGATTTTGTGTTACTCAGTCTATGAATGTCATAACCACTCTCTCTCCCTCACACACACACACACACACATTATAGGTCACAGGGTGGACGGCAGACTTTATGGGTAGCACTGAACTGTGGACTAAATTTCTCTCTAATTCCCCTTTTCCTCTTTTCATCTCATTCTCTTCTATCATTACGTCCATTTTTCTACTTAATCTTCAATTCTCTTTTCTCCTGTTTTTCTTTACTTTTTCATTTTCCTATAATCTTCTTAGTAACTCCCACTCGTTTCCTCATTTCTTGTGATGCAAAGTCACTACTGTGACTTCAGAAGCGGATATCATGGCTAAATAAAGAATAAAAAGGCTAAATAAATAAAATCACTTAAAAAGAAAAATGATCTCTCTCTAGCAGAGCATCCACAGACCAAGAGGAGATTAAAAAAAAGAACTGGAGAACTGAAAGAAAAATAGCACTCGGATGGGGAGGAAAAGAAAAAAAATAGAAACTGAGAGGGAGAATTGAAACAAGCGGAGTGAGGAAAGGAAATGATGAAAGAGGAGGAAAATAAGAGACAGGGAGAAGGATGACACATAGAGTGTGAGGCCGGACTGACCACACAGTAAGAGGTTATGGGTGGCATGACTGAAGACGGTTAGTTTATCAGCCAGCCGGTTCTTCAATCATACGGTCACTCTACCAGCCAGCTCAAATATCACCAGACAAATGATCAGACACTCAGATACCCAGTCAGTCACTTCATTTGTTATTTAGTCGGCAGATTGGCTGGTAAGCAAATCGGTAAGTTGAAATTCAAATAGTAATAACTTGTGGTGTGCAAAGAAAATGCAAATGTACCGTATACCCAAGATTGACATCAACACACTTGGGAAGGACAGGAAGACCCCTTAAAATGAAGGGACCTCATCATGGGGCATCACGTCTGAGCTGGTCAAATCACCTTGACCTATCAGTTCAAACTGTGTGGTCTACACTTTAGAGAAGCTAACACTGTTATGGCTGAACTCTGTTATTTATTTCCCTCTCCTGAGCAATCTGACAAACAGGACGTACTGAGGATGTTGTTTTATGATGAAGTGGTCACTGTCATGTGTTCTGCCCAGTGATGAGGGGAGGTTCACACTGTCCCCCCCAGCCGTGAGGATGTTTGTAACAATTAACTGTGACATGAAATGCTTAGAAATCTCTGTATGCTACGTATTTATGGGGCGATGCTTATTTTAACAAGTGCTCTACAGTGCCATTAGTGTTGAAAACCCCCACAGGGTACCTTTAAGTGCCTTGTAGTCACTGGATAGGGCCAGCCTACATTTCCCCAGCCAGTCAGGGGTTTGATCTGCGAACCTTCCAACATGAAAAGCTAAGAGCATTTGTTCAATCCACAATCCCTTGCTCTGAGCGGTCTAAACAGAGGTCTATTGTAAAGTGAATGGGTTTCGGCTTTGGCCATCAGACTCCAATACAGTTTCCTCCAATTCTCCCATTGAAAGGGGGATTACTGGAAATTGGCTTCGTATAACAAGGCACAAAGACTCATCTCTCTCCCTCTCTCTCTCTCACTCCTCCTCCCCTACGCACACACACACACACACACACACACACACACAAAGAAGTTCACTGTTATTTGTAAGCAAAAAACCAACAAAAAATGTATCGCAAGTCAATTCTGGTAATCATAGTGTGCTTATGATGACTTGTGGACTTTCTGTGTTGAGTAAAACTCAAAATACTTACACACACAGACACAAACATACACACACACACACACACAAAGGGATACCAGGAGGTCAGAAGAAATTAGGAGGGAAGAAAAGATCACCATTACTCAGAGGTTTATTTATTTATTTGTAGAAACGGGAAGAGAGCGAATCAATGAAAAGGAAAGAAAAATAAGCAGAGGAAGAGAGGAAATATATGAATGTCCCTTCCACACTAACAATCACAACACAAACCTGCTATTTGCCTCAGTTTGTTTGTCCTCTAGCAGACCAGACCACACACACACACACACAAACACACAACACTGGAGGCAATAAGCGAAGTCCTGAGAACAGAAGGACGGAGGGAAAGAGGAAGCAGTTGATCAAGTGAGATGTAAACACACACACACACACCAACTCAACATTTTGATAGCGTGTCTGTCTATGTGAGTCAGTTTGTCTGTCAGTGTTATTGTCTTCCATCTCTCATCTCCACTAAATCAAACCAATATGCTTTCATATTGCCAGCTCCACATTTGTCAGCCCATAATCTGTGATTCCCAGAAATACCATGACTTGTCAGTGAAGGGGTTGGGGGGGTGGGGATTTGTCAGCTTATCTGCCTAATAACAATTATTTGAAATAAAATGCACTCCCCCCCCCACCCGCCTTTGTCCAACGTCTTACCGTCCGTCACCCTCTGGTGATTTTATTTTATTTTATATCTTTCTCCCCATTAGTGCCAGCAGTTGTGTCTCTCTGTGATGCTTATAGAATATAATAAGATTTGTATTTTTTCCCCTACAGATTACAGCTTCTCTTTAAACCTTCCAAGCACATGTTGTGACATTTTAAAGCTGGAGTTCTTTTACATATAAATGAACGTCCATTACATTCGGGCCCTTGCCGAACAAGTTCACACAATGCTGATAAAGCGTATCCCCACCAGGTAAATCTCTCTGTATTTCACTGGATATCAGAGTTTTTAATCCGGTGTCTGTGGTGACATTCCCGTGCTGGCGCACCGGTAGTGCTGCGTTTTACGTCAACCAGCAATGACTGGTTTGCCAGAGCTGAAGGGTGCCCACGGAGCATGCAAGCCAGAGACTTCCTTCGGCCAAGCCAGCTAATTCCTGTTTAGCCTCCACTAACTTGAGGGATAAATAACTTTACAAATGTTATCGGACCAAATGGATCATATTCTGACAGTGAAACGAGTCATTTCGTGGGGGTTGTGACGCTCAAAACAATTTATCCAACATTTTAAAGCCACAACAGTACCGACGGGGACCGGCTCACGCATGTAGAACCGCAGTTACATCCAGGTAATTACTACTTACTCTCATTGCCAGGAGGGGCAGACAAAAGTTCCACATGGCAGGTTTAAATCTTCTGTCATTTCCTTTCCCTGCGGCGCCTGGAAAAGTCTTTTGTGTTTGTTGGTTTAGGGTGTCTGCAAGTTTCATCAAGTGAACTTTTTCCAGATGATTTAAATGCAACTTAGGAGGAGATATGAGACTAATTTTGAAGCTTCAGCGAAATGTGAAAAATAATAAAACAATATGCATTAGGTCTGGGTGGCTGGGTTGAATTCTCTTTGGAAGAACACCAAATTATAACACAACTGAATTAAGACCACAAACTAAAT
This sequence comes from Thunnus thynnus, assembly GCF_963924715.1. Taxonomy (NCBI): domain Eukaryota; kingdom Metazoa; phylum Chordata; class Actinopteri; order Scombriformes; family Scombridae; genus Thunnus; species Thunnus thynnus. The sequence continues at coordinate 6,074,467 of NC_089519.1, read as the reverse complement.
TAAGGTTTTTTTAATATAAACTGTTTTAACAGAAAATTGCAGCTTTTTTAAATCTATTTATCTATTTATTTCTGGGATTGTTTCCAGTTGTCTCTGAACTTGCCCAGTTCAGTTTTCATTGGTTATTTATATCTGCACAGTTTGTGAGAGGAGGAAAGAGAGAGAATTACTTATTCACCTTCTCCAGCCCTGCTTTGTCTGTTCAAACATATGGGAGAATATGTAACAATACACTATATGGTGTGAGAAGCCAAACTACAGCTGGTCCAGTCATTTGAACCATCAATACACCGGGTCCATGAGTAATGTAGTTACTGTACATTTTTTTTCAGTCACAGAATAGGAGCAGCGTGCCGAGGCTGAACTGTTTAGTCAGTCTGCTTGACCTCTCCTCACCCCTTCTTTCTTTCCCCTTTATTTTTCTTTACCTTGTCTTTGCGGGGATCATTTTTCTGGGGAGAGCACATACTCCAATTGAGTTTATGGGGCATCAGTGCAGTTTGATTTTGTTATAAAGGCATCCCAATAAAAAACTAGGGATGGACACAAAGGGCAAGCGGCCAATCCTACTGTAAAAACAACAGGGGAAACGCAAGCACTCGAGGAGCATATGGTCACTATACTGCTCCCCACAATAAAGCAAAGATATGGAGGGGAGGAGAATAAAGTAAATGAAAAAAGGAGGAAATGAGGGGATAAGGGAGGATGTAGAAAGGATGATTTGGGCGAGTAAAAAGAAAGAGACAAAAAGACAGAGAGCAATGAAGTAAGAAAAGGTAAAGAAAGACAGTAGTTATAAAATAAATACCAACAATTAAGTTCTGCAGGCAGGCCGCTAGATACGAGAGGCTGAGAAGACACCAACATGCTGCTGATGTTACTGTTGTAGATAGGGGATAGTAAGTATGCATAACATGATTTTATGCTGGTAATACATGACTAAACCTGAATACAGCTGTAGGTTGGTGCTACAAATCAAGTCAAGAACAGAGGGAGCTGCTCCTAGTTTTTTTACCAGTGGCTACTGGGCAAATACGATGTTAGAGTGTCGACCAGTCGATACCACACCGGTATTTTAAGTTGATCAATGCACAAATGTGCACAAGTCCTTATCCCTGCTGTAGTTTAAGATGATCAATGCAATACACATTGTGCAGTGCGTCTTGCCTTGATTCTGCCTGGCACGGCTGCGTCGCATTCCCTGCTGTGACGCGGTTTTGTTCCCGTCCTCTGCACGGCTTTATACCCCACTGGGAGCATTTGAGAAGCAGAGCGTTTTGTTCCAGCAGCTCCGGGGAGAAAAGAGCCACCCCTCTCTATACCTGGAGAAGAAGCCAGGGGACCTGGGCATGGCAGCAGCGGTGTCATATAAAATCTTGTCATTTTCCACTTCCAAGATGAACCTCTCCTCTCCTCATGGTGACAAATATCCTTGGACTGGTTGACTCCTGGCCTGGTGCCACCAGTTATAACGTAATGTTGATGTAGTGATGTGAAATATGATTGGGAGTCTGCAAAGGGCTTTTTATTTTCAAAATTGACCAGATGCTCTATGCCGTTCCTGTGTCTGACTTCCCGCCCGGTTCAAGATCTGCTACATGCAGCTGAACGTGGCTTCCGTCAAGAATAGACTAGGCGTGTATGTTTAGCAGAGAGAAGCCGCTTTTAGGGACGCTTCTGAAACGTGGTGCGGCACGTCTGGTGGGATGACAAGCATTGACTAGAGTGGCAACAATCAGCTCCAGCCGCCGCGTCACAGCTGGAACACGACGCAGATGCGCCCAGTGGGATCAAGCCATGAAGCCAAACAAACAAACAGAATGATTACCTTACTTTTTTCAGTTTAATAGCCGAAAGCATGTTATATAGAGAGCGCATGATTATCTGGCAAAATGCAAGGAAAAACAAATCTGTGTTAAATTAGTTTCCTCAAGGATTTACATTTATTGGGGGGATTTTATGTAAGCTTAAAGCAGTCAACAGCAGGTGAAAATGTGATAAAAATTAAAAAAAAAGCGCATCACTAGATTTGAAAAAAGTAATTCAAATTCCTTGAGGGGATAGGCAGGAAAATCTCTGCATAGCGAGGAAGTAAAAGATGCTTTTTCTCTCCTCTACAGCTACATCTGTGGCCCTCGTACCTTGAACCAGGCACCTACGGGGAACTACAGTAAAGACCTCTGTAAGCCATGCAATCACTCTACTGCTGGTGCAATAGATAAACATTTACCAGATTAAATTACTGTAAAACCTGGTTGGGACATATGACAAAATATTCCTTTATGTGATATACCAATCTCAGTCCTGTATAAATTAGTTGATGCATATAACTTTTCTAGTTCAGGTCAAAACTAAAACTATGTGTGAACAAAGAAAAAAATCCTCGAGGAGATAATCCCATATTTAATGTGAGGGGCGGAGCTAAGGGGGAAGATGTAGTTCAGTTTGGACTCCTAGCTGTCAAACTGGGAATGAGTCACAATAAACTAAAGATAACTTGAGCATACTGTTCTTGTCCTAATGCAGGAGCTCGACCCCACTCAAATGGGGTGAATTTCCTGATTTGGGACACAAAACAGCTTGGGGGGAGAAAGTAAATTACGTACTACAGAAACAACTCTTATTTCAAACAGGATTTCATTGCAACAAGGAAGAAAATGACTGTATTCCACTCAAAAAGACCTCCAGGAAAAACAGGTGAGATCACATGTTCTATTTCCTGCTAAACAGATATATTTAGACAGGATCATGTTGATATCTATGAAGATGTCTATGAAGCAAGTTGAGGTGTTCTGCCAATCTTTGGACCAGCTCCTCTTCCCGCCTTCCACTTTATTTAAAACGTATTTCTCCACTCTTTGTACTTTATTATAAGAGTTCGGCTTTTTCATACAGCGCCAGATGTTTTTCTGTGGCCCAGTTCATCTGGTTTTTAGACTGGTATTTGTGTTGTTGCGTATGGTGTTCAGGCTTCGGATAGCTGACGTCATCAGACTCGATGGGGGCTTTGGCTCCTCGGCTTCGCAGGAGATTTGGCTGCCTCACCGACTTCCACTTTAGGTGAGGTTTCGACTGTTTTCATCACTTGCACTGTCACCGACGCTTCAGCTGCTTTCATCCATTGCATGGCAACTGACTTTTTTGGCTGCTTTTGTCTCTCCGGGAGCAAGTTCAGCTGCTTTCACCATTTACATGTCAACTGACATTTCTCCTTTCAATTTGTGCACTTCGGCTGGCACTTTTTTTTAACACTTCCACTTTGGCTACTGTTTCAACTGCTTTCTGGCTGCCGCTTCAACAACAACTTCGAGTTTTCTCCGGGAAATGTTGCCTTTACTAGTTAATCAACTAGAAGAAAGTGCTGCTGCGGCCAAGAACGACGCTACGAGACCTGAGAGAGTGAACCAAAGAGATCAATTTGTGGGCTGAACAGGTAAACAATGAGCTGAAACTTGCTTGTACTATTATTATTATTAGTATTAGTATGAGTAGTAGTAGTATGAAAGAGTATTTTAGGGTGGGAGAGGTAGGGTATGTGGCTACTGACAAAGTAATTGAAATTTATTTTAATTCCTTGAGATGTAATTATTGTAATGGATTATAAATACTACATGCTGAAAGTAAAGCCAAGTTTATACATTTCTGTCTTTAGTTAAAGAAAAGAACAAAGCAATCAAAACCAACTTTAGGGTAAAAACTTAAAACTAGTGGATTCTTGTAAGAAAAGACAGATATTGAACTCTAGAGAAGTGTTGGTCATTCTGTTGAATCTGAAAGGAAGACTAAATGAATATGAGGGCTCCTTCATCTCTTTGACACATTTCATCTAATTCATCATAATGTAGGGGGACATGTTACCATCAAGTCTTTCCACACCCTATTATCTTTACTTGAGCTCAGTCCCCTTTTTACTCTGAAGAGGGCTTGAGTTAAAAATAAATAAATAAATAAATAAATAAATAACTTATCAACTTGCTGCTTCGGGCAAAATTATCCACGGGTGAGTAATCACAAGGCTCTGCATGTTTGGGCTCAGACTTACTGCTGTGACTGTGTGTGTTCATCTGCCTGTACTTGAATGCTCGCCTTCAAAACAATGTGCTGTGTGATCAGGAGATGAAAGAGCCATATAGAGTCCAAATTTTGCATTTTGTTTGCTTAGTGATTTTAGTAACGTGGGTCAGCTGTGAGTGTTCTTAAGGTGTAATTAAGCTCTACAGAGAAAACAGAATAAGAAGTACAGCTTGATCTACAGCCGCGTCCTTTTTATTCCATCTCACATCAAATTAGAAAGACAAAAACATCCGTTTGATTAACGAATCTTAAGGACTTCAGTCAAAGGATGTCAGAGGTTATGATAGTGTGTGTGTAATGGTGAGCGGGTGTGTTTAAAAAGGTTTTTGAGTGATTAAAGGGTATATCATTAGCATATGACCCTGTAAAAGTGAAAAAGAGAGAAAGGAGAGACACAACAAGGAGACTAAAAAGAACAAAATAAGGACTGATGAGGAAAGAAATGCAGTAAATTTTGAGGGGAATTTAGCACACTGACAAATTCAGAGTTCACAATGTGCCCAGTCTAACACCAGATGACTACAACATTAATATGCTATGCCATCCACTTCTATTTAATAATTAGATCCAACTCAAAAAAAAAAGAGACTTGAAACTTGAGAGAACTGAAACTTGAGACAATTGAACATTATTTTTTTGTGCGAAGGCGAGTATTTCCTTATCGCTGTGGTAATTTGATGCACACTGAGAAGTTTGGCTTATTACAGTGAAAACCATTTTTGAAGCCACTAATTTTCATCAACAATCAGGTTAGTGTCGGTTTCCTCATAAGTTCCACTGTGACTGAAGTTTCTGGTGATACGAACATAATAATTCCTGCAACTGCTTCACAATTAAAGCTTTTCACCGGTCAACTGTTGAGACTTTTTGAAGTACAGCTTTCTGTCAAAGTACGCCTATAAAGATATGAACTTTTTCCCTCCCTGTGGAATGATAAAGAAAAAAAGAACCACTACAGTGAGCTCATAAGATGGAAAAGGGGACACGAACATCAAAACACTTATCACTGAGGTTGACATACACACGTTGACATGCCTGACGTGTATACATGCTGAAAATAAGTAACCAGATTTCTCCTGTAAAGCCTGCATGGTTTGCTTATTAGAATGGTATCAACACAGAAGACACTGCTTTTGTGTGTGTGTGTGTTTGTGTGAGTCGCAGCAAATAAATTACTTTGTATTAGTTTCAGCTTTAGGACTTTGGATGGAATTATTTTAAATACAACAAAGCATTGCTCTCAGTAATTATCTCTCCTTTCATCCATCTGCTCCACTGTTACTTTCCAAGTCTGAAGTTTTTATATCATGAAATGTAAAAAGCCGATTAGAAACCCTGTTACCCGTGTACATAGCAAAAAAAAAAACATTTATATGACAGGTTGGGGTCACATGGTTACTTAAGTCCATGTATATGCAATGATTGTTGCTGTGCTGTCCTTTCACTGTGGTAAGAAAAAGTCTATACTGTCACAACCTCGTTTCCAGTTTCCAAGTAGAGGAGAGAACCATCTCACCCCTGTGTGACTGACCTGAATTCGCTTCTGTTGCCAACAATACTGTAGCAGCAATAATTGGTGTTAGAAAAAAAAAAAAAAAAAAAAAAAAAAGCTCCATGATGAGAACAGAAAGGGGAGAAGCAAAGGTGGCAACTGCTGGCTTATGTGTAAAGTAAAAAGACAGAAAACGTGGAAGTGAGGGATTTGGACTCACTATAGGTCATGAAGTTGCTAGCCTGTCTGACTATCAGGTCAGTTGCCCTCCTCTGTTCTGCTTCCCAGGTGTGCTGTGTCTCACTACTGTGTGACCTTTATCTCTAAACCCTCCATTTAGTCCTCTCGCTCCTTTAACTTTATGCACCTATCCAGCATGCAGACTTTATACTCTGCCTCCTGTAATCATTTTTAATGGTCAAAGTCAGGGGTAAGCGCACAATGCATATATAAGCATATTAGAAATACAAGTGTAATTGGCCTGGTATGCTACCTCATTAGCCTTTGGAAGCTAACACTAGTAATAGTGCCTAATAACTGTGAGCTTAATGGGATCCTAATTAGCCTCATAAGCCATTCACATTTGTGCTTCTGCTTAGGTGAGCATCCAGTCTCACTAGACTTATTACACGTGGAAGAATAGCAGTCAAGAATCTCCAAAAATATCTCAAGTACGCTAGGCTTATTGTGCAAAGGAAACACAAAGTACCCACAAGTTACCTTAAAAAAGATATTTACCCCAGTTAACCTCTTAAACTCCACAAGGAAAAGAAAAAGTACAAGGATCATTCCATCACTCAGAACTGAGTGGAGGATGAAACAGAATCAGAAAACACACCAAGTGATACTTTACAAGTTGTTCTACCGATTAATGAGGAATGAATAAATAGCCATATTTTGAATAGAGATTGGTGTTTCTGTTTACAAAGGCCTGAGGCTGACGTTGAACTAAGTCGAGTCTGAAAGTAGACCATCAAATAATGTAGATTATTTGACAACCTGGGCCAGGGCCCTCCGTGTGCTGGAATACTGGATGCAGTATCTGCACCAGGAGGAGAAGAACTGGACCAGCCAGGCCGAGGACAAGTTTCTGATGCAGGTCCTCCTCCGTGTACAGCCAGGCTGCGGAGCACACGGATACGGGGACGAGCTAGAGGACGACCACTGCTTTGAATCAGGACCGGAGCATCCTGCCCGCCATCCAGAGAGAGTCACACTGAGAGCAGGCTGTCAGAGCCCCTGTTTACACCTGGCATTAACATGCACCTCGGGTGATCCAATCACAAGTGGACAGCTCTAAGTACAGGTGTGAAAGCACCCAAGACTCATTGAGGACGCATTGAGATCCAATCACTCAGCTCACATTCACAGGTGGTCTGAGCCACATGCTGCCACATTCATTTTGCAGTGTAAACATGATGTGTCCTGGGTCCTAGCTCCCTCCTACCTTGTTGACATGCTCTCTGAATACACACCAGACAGACCCTTGAGATCATCAAATAAAGGTCTTCTCACAATACCTAGAATAAATACTAAATCAGCTCATGGTGCCTTCAGTCATTATGGTCCTACTCTTCCACATTTCTCTACCACATGAACTCAGATCTGTTGTGACAGTGTCTTCTTTTAAAAGCAGACTAAAAATATATATTTTTTCCAAAGCTTTTAGTTCGGTTAATGGGTAAAACCTTCTTTTTAGGAACAGTATTATTATTATTTCTTTTAACAATGATAATAATAATACCTTCTTACCCTGCTCTCCTATTGTAATTCCTTCTCACCTTCTAATTTTTTTATGCTGTCTTATATGTTTTTACATATGTAACATCTTATTTTATGTTTTATATATGTGATGTTAATGTAATGTTATATATTTCTGTCATGTATGATCTTTACTTTTTTAAGCACATTGAGTTTACGCCTGCCGAAATGTGCTATATAAATAAATTTGACTTGACTTGATAACGGGATAAAGAAACGCATTATTTTGTTTTTCATATGAATTAAAAAAGCGTAATCCACCTCTAACCCGTTTTCCTCTTCAAATCGACAATTAGAATAGAAATTAAACCAAAACCAGAAAATAACTTGTTTTTCGCTTGTCTGTCTAAAAAAACTATTTCAGAAGCTAAACATTGCTGGATAGTTTCCTCTCTCCTGTCAAGTCAATAACTACAGTTTTTAGTTTTGCTGCGCTGTTCGACATAACAGACTCAGAATTTATCAGGAGGACGGCTGCTTTACTCCAAACATTATGAACCTGGACTGTGTGTGTGTGTAACAGCTGACCTATTGGATGTGTAGAACACAGAACATTAATTAACATTAGATCCTGACCGATCCTGTCAGCGTGTTATTCAGTGAAGTTATGCTGCTGTGCCTCATGCGTAAATGTGCACAGCGTCTCTCAATGGGGAGATCACTGCATATAACTCCATATTTGTTACACATATATGTTCCGATGCGTTGCTACAGCAAATCAATAGGACGGACATTTGATTTTCATGACGAGGCACACAATACATTGTATATTTGTCTATCCTGTTATCAAACAAGTTGAACACAGCTTTGTACGAAGGGTACATGGACCTCTGGTCCTCCCACCAGTTAAAAACTAACGAATCTGGTCTTTGCAAACGGAAATGATGTCCGTGTTTATTTGCATGTAGAGCGGGGAAGTGAAATCACAAGTGGTCACTCAAGACACATGAGGAGACACATGTTAATACCAGGTGTAAACAGGACCAGGGAGCAGGAGAGTTTCTGCTAAAAACTAGCGCTGAGACCTGGGGAGTAATGAGAGCAGCTGCTCGCTAACAGCTACGTGTGTTTACAGCAGAGAGCAGGAGGGAGGACAGACGTCTCACTCTGAAGGAGTTTTGTATTTCTGATATCCCCCCCAAAAAATATATTTAAAATAAATAATTAAATTAATGTCATAAATGTGCGATGATTAGTCGACTAACGGTTTGAGCTAACACCTACTTGTCGACTAGGAAAATCTTTGGTCGGGGGCAGAGATCTCACTACAGCCTTTTTTGGTTTATTAAAAAGTGCTACATAAATAAAATATATGTACTTATGTTATAGTTGTATTCATTGTATTTACATGCAAACTGAAGTCTCAAGTTTCTGGTCTGAAACAAAGTGCTAAATGAATTCAATGACTCACACAGCTGAGTTTTTCTCTTCCCCACAGAGAGAACGTATTTCTAATTTCAGTATGCAAGAGAAACTGTGATTACACATATAGTTGCCTTAAGATAGAATTTTACCTCAGGTAAATATGATGCCAAAACTATGAGTGGTGTGCAATTTGTAGGGAAAAAGCAGTGCTGACAAGCATTTTTCAAGAGCAATATATTTCAAAATTGGACACAAATGAGGATAATATGAAGACTGCTGCTATGCTACCGCTGCCTCGATGGATTTAGAATTCCTTTTGTTAAGATTTCTGTTCAGACAGAGAAAAGATCATGTAAGGACAGAGAGAAAAGACATTGTACAACATGACATGCTGGGAACATTTTACATAATGCCCTCTAGACATGTTATCACACAATAATTTTGATGAAGCAGTTAGACCTGAATGGGCTGGCATACTGACTAAAGAGCTCATTTCAGAACGAGCCAGCAATAAAGCTACCAGAGGAAAGCTGCTGTCCACAATCTTTCTCGTTTTATTGTCTGGGAAAAAAATGCATGCATTAAAGCCCCCCCCCCCCCCCTCCAAGTAGTCTGAATGCAGCCTTACACTGCTCTGATAACAGTAATGTAACTTCTTCTAGCCCAGCAAGCTACAGCTGTCTTACTGCCAAATACAAAGTAGTGTCAGTCTCACGAGGGAGATGGTGAGCTAGTTGCACTAATCATTTCTTGCTCTGAGCTCTGCTGGTGAGACTAATTGGCAGGTCAATAATGTGAACAGCTGGGAAGGCGAGTGACCACCAGTTGCTCAGTTGAAACAAGGGGTGCAACAATCAGCACAAATCAAGCTCCTCATTAAAGACATGATCTGTCAGCCATAGTTCAAAGAGCGTTCCCTTACCCTCCTTGTTTATTTTAGTGAAGACTACAGTTACAATCAGGGTAAGTTTACACTGCATTCCAGCAGGGGGGATGTCAAGTCTGAGAAAATACTGTTTTTTTGACAGCATGGGATTCAAAACAATCTGTTAAGCTGGGGACATGGTCATGACCTATTTGGTATCAGGCATTTCATATTGTACTGGAAAAGGACAATGGATGGTGTTGATCTGGCTGATGTATTTTAAGGCATGTTGTTTTCAAGTGTTGTCTGTACCCAGATTATTTAAAAGATTAATTAAAACAGATCTTGCCTAGATTTTAATGTCCCATGCATCCAAAAGTTGTATTTTTTTCCTGGTCCAGGAAGACACCTTTTCATCACGATTTACAATAAAGGAGGTCCGCTTGCAGCAAAGACATGTTTTAATGCTAGCTAGTTGAATGCTGCATTTTATGCGTAATGATGATAGCCTTGTAGGTTGTGCATGTCTTTTATCTGTTATATGTCTTTGAAAAATATGGTGTTTCAAGCCTGGATTTTGCAGGCAAACAAAAATCGACTTAAATTGTGAATCAACCCAAAGCTTGAAAAAAAAAAAAAAAAGAATTTGATTTTTTTTGGCCACTATCATCCCCAAATAGCAGATTTGTGGACTCAAGTCATGTCTCTGATGACTCAATTTGACAAATTGACTTGACTTGACTTTGAATATAATGATGGGTCGTGTTTAGGGAAGAAATGGTTACTGGTTTCATGATAAACCACAGTGAAATTGCCAACGGTTAGTGTTACCATTTCAAATTTTAATCATTAAAGCTGTGTTTGAACACCATGCTTTGAAAAACTGACGGTAAATACTGTCCAGTATCAACCAAAGTTAGCAACAGTCTCTCAGACATGGGCTCGCAGGCGTGCACAATTCATATGTGCCCGCTAGTAAACGGGGCTGCTGTGTGATAACTTTCCAGAGTTGTAAAATCCACCCTGTGAGTATTACAAACTGCTATGCTTTGTTTTTCTGATCAGCCTTTAAGCAGACTTGCTGGATCGTATTTCATTGTCTCAACGAGCATTTTAAAACGCTCACACCAACACAGCCCCTTGTATTGTATTACACAGCACTGTTTTCAGTCTGACTGCAGCTGAGTTCCTGTATGTTGTGGAACAACAAGTTGAAAAAAGAAAAGCAAAAAGCAACAGCTTAATGAGAACAGGGCATCAGCACATACATACAATAGATGAGACAGACATTCCTGTTTGTTGCAGTGCAAAGTGCATTTACCTCTCATGCCTGCATAGTGCCATCTGTAATGTTATCTTTAATGTATTTCCATAAGGTATTGGCTATGTTATTATTTTAATGTTTATGCAAACAATAAGTTCATAGTGTTGCTAATTGTATTTGTGGTTTTCAATATAAAGCTTGGTGAGATGATTTCAGTGTGTGTATCAGCACATTTTAACAATACTGATAACTGTGATCATTTTGCTCGCTATCATCGTGATGTGAAATTTTCATACTGTTTCATCTCTAGTGGTGATCTTCCTTCTGTTTGATTTGATATGAATTAATACATTGCCCAAGACCAAATACTGAAAATTATGATATTCAAATCATTCTTCCATCTGTCTGATTTACTTTATAAACACAAAATGCTTCACTTCCTTTCATTACTTACTGCTACAGTGACAAGTGAAGTGATGATGGGTTTGTTGGAGGTGTTGAAAAACAACTTTACTTTAAGCATCCTTACTGAGGTAATGATGTCAGCATCATGTGAATTCAGAGACAAAATACATGGTCGGTCCATTCACGCCACAACAACACATAGAGGCCTTTTCTGATCTGATGCCAGGATCAGTCATAAGTACTATGGCCGCTAGAGGGTTTAGTCAAAACTTTGAAATGACTGATTCTGTCAGACAGTCTTCTCCAGTTTGCAGTAATAGAAAAGCTGCTCTTACTCCTGAATCCATAAATTGCCCGTACAATAAATTGCTGTTTCGTTTTTTCTCCTTGCCCATGTTTCTATTTCTACGTACCAGCATGCACATCATCGGTTTTGGGTAGTGATCACGTTGAACACATGGATGGTTTGAAAGCATTGGCTTTTGTTTGCATTATTTACCATCAACTACTTTCTAAATAGGTTTAAGCTTTCAGACAGCATGTGGACAGTGATCCATGAGCAAAATGAGCTGCTATGCCTAAAGCTGATGCAGTATGTCTGCCTTGTTTTGGTACAAAAAAAACATTTCTTCCCATCAACATTTGCTGAGCCGACTTTTGAAATTTTTAAAAATCCTGACTTGTTCATCTACATGTTTATAAGCTGGCACTCTTTTGATCTTTTTTCCTGTTTATTTTAGTTAGGGGGTCAAGTCATTATAATTTCTGTTTCTTTGATTTTGTTAAGTCACATTCATTACCTTCCTAGTCAGATTTGTTTTATTTGTTATGTTGGCCTTTATCCACCCTGAAGTCAATTCTATCTTCCCTCTAGTTTAAAGCACATTGTAAATAAACACCTCTGTTGTTACATCTCAGATATCCATCTCTGTGGCTGCTTGGGACTTGGGAAAGATGTGACTTTTTCATGTTTTGTCTCGGCCGTACCTAGACAGGGCATTTGTCAGTGCTTTCTGGTGGACAAACTATGTATGTATGTATGTATGTATGTATGTATGTATGTATGTATGTCTTTACTGTTTGACATACTCTGATACCGATATATCTGTAAAAGGCTAATATGGGCTGGTATATTGACCCTGCTGATTTATTGGTAACCATACTCTACTTCCCAAAAAAAGTAGAGCAAAAAAGGTAAACACAAAAAGGGAGTTAAGGAACAGAGTGGGAGTGAAAGTGAGAAATTGAGAGGGACAGAGAAAAAGACTTGGTCTGACACTAAATGGCATTTAGCATTTATCCTGACTACAGCTTTATGCTAAACTGCTTCAGTTCATCATGTTATATTACCATTTTTCTGAGTGTGTGTGTGTGTGCGTGTGTGTGTGTGTGCTTAATAACTTGTTTTGGGGCCATAAATAACCTGTCAGTTACACAGGCAAGCTTAGACAGAATTGTAATTCCTATAAATCTTAATGCAACCAGGTGGAGGAGGATGCGCACATTTCTAACTTTTTCTCTCAGGACTTTAACTTTCAGATGAATTTTTCTACTTCAATAACCAACGAAGCCTACAGGTTAGAGATGCCTGCACCCCCCCCCCTCGACATCACACACCCTCCTCCAGCTGAATCTATAATACACCTACGAGACCACTGAGCAGTGACTGTGTCTGAGCAGGAGAAGAGCTAGAAAGACCATGGTGATTACTTGACATTCCCTGGATAAATACATGCTTTCAAAAGGCTATGTTAACATAATTCAATAATTCATAACCAGTTCGATTATTTCTAGGTGTAGCTTTACTTAACAAGGACTCACTCTGGCTACAAGAGCACTGTCCTCAGGTCAAACAAGGCAAGACAGAACTCTGAGAAAAAGAAACCTGCCTTTCTCAGTTTCTCTCTCCCTACTTGATTTGGGTACCATTAACATTTGAACTCATACTGTTACCGGTACCTAGAATTCAGTTCTGGTACCCAACATTACCTTTTTTCAGTACATTACTCTCTCTGCAATAACAAACTAATACTACTTTGTTATTACAGAGAGACTATACCTAAACATATGGTCTCATCCATATGTTTATATAGGATTAGCATGCTAGGCTAACAGTCCATCAGCTGTGTGACTGTGTGACTCTGCGCACAAAACACCATAAATACAACTGCCACCTGTGCTGTTAAACCAGAGAAACCACAGCTACACCTTATTTTTATACGGCCTATGGGCTACACACAGCACAGCACGGCCATGCTAGCTAGCTAGCTGCTAGCCACCGTACAGGCTGGTAAAATGGAGCTGCCGCATTTCTTTCTATCTGTGGGTTAGTGTTCCCGTCAGTGTCAGAGCCTCCATGTAAGATGTAAGTGAGCTGCACTCTCAGTCCCACAAGGTACCGAAATTTGGCACCAATTGTTCTAATGTAAATCAGTGCTTGGTAGTACCAATGTACTACAGCTATTCTGTCAGTACCCTTAAAAGTTCGATTCCCAACCCTACTCCCTACTGTCTGTACTTACACTGTCATGACAAGTGATTTCAATAAGGAAGTCTTATGACAGCCTCTCTACCATGCAGAGAAACCCAAAACACACACACACATACATAGTCTTACGCCTTGTGTAGAGTGGTAACAGGCTTTCTGAGTGTTAACAGGCTTTCTGCCAGTGAAGCAGAAAGACTAATAGTTTAATAAGAGAATCATCAGATATGTGTGACAGGCAACATGTACACACACAAAAACACACACACACATATATATTACACATACACAGCTTTAGGAGAAGCTCCACTATAAGGTGTCAATCTAACAACCTAGTACATTTCAAGACTGTGTGTATCTAAGTGCATATCTGTTAACATGTATACTTATGTGTTTCTGTGTGCAATTATGTATAAGTGTGTGAGTGTGTGTGTGGCCTGTGAACCGTCACGGCAACACAGGTCTGTCTGGGAGGATAAGAGTGTGACGTCTTATCAGCCACAAGCCAGACAGACATACACACACACACACATACACACACAATGGGATAATATGCCACCTCATATCAGCCATACGGCAAGGCCTGTCACTGCGGGGGTGTGTGAGGGGGGACGACAGGAGGGAGCGAAGAAGGAAGGGAGTAGAGGCATGGAGGATGAGGGGGAAAGAAAATGGAAAATGGGATGAGAGGAGAAGTGAAGTGACAGAGAAGAGACAGATAAGGGGAGGGGGGGGGGGGGGGGGCAAAGGAGAGTTATGACAACTTTTCCCTCTGGAGATAAGGAGTGATGAAGAAAGACAGGAATTAATGATCAGAGAGGAGGTATGGTTGGTTAGTCGTTAGCAGGTAGACAGACTGTCCGGCCAGTAAACAAAAGGTTGTACTATCTTAGCATTAGTTGTCCTGATGCAACAGTCAGACAAGACAGATATTAGCATATTAAGTTTGACAGTCACACAGAAGTCAATGCTTGAGTCAATCATTGACTGAAAATCTAATGCCCTATTTGTCATGTGAGCGGAAGGAAATATTCCCATGTTTATACATGTGCACTGACAATATAACACTATATGGATATAAATTTCAGCGTTTCCCATACAAAGGCTCTACTTAGACAGCCTGCCCAGGTAGATTAAGACCAACTCAGGTAGATAAAATCTGTCTGAGTTGTATTCTGCTCTAACTGAGTGGGGACTACAGGCTTCTCAGTGCGCAGCTGCCTAGCTTGCGTCTACAAGTGAGGTGTTTAAGGAACATTGGTAAATTGTAGCATCTACTGATAGTCTGCATGTGAGGCGTTTAGGGTACATCTGTAAATTGGAGGGTCTGCTGATGTCTGAAATGTGAGGCATTTAGGGGACATCTGTAAATTTCAGCTACATAAAATAACCTGGGTTACACTCTCCCCCTCTAAACTTAAAGAGTCTCTGCATGCACATCGGTCACAGGCCGCGCCACCCACCACCACAAGTAAATTCTAAACCTGTGGGAAACACTGAATTTGGGTTTAATTAAAGACTGACTTTGGCTAAAATGATGCATCCATGTTGGTGTTCAGGTAATTCCATTTTACATAGCACCACCTGGATATATGTTTCCCAGTTGTAAATACAAATTTGATGTTGACATAAACACTATTTACACATCAGAAAATAGTAATTGCAGTAACTCCAATATGACTTGAATGGGTATTAACTAACTCGCTGAATGAATGACAAAACCCAGGATTGAGTGACAGACTGAAAACACACTTAGTAATTATTCATCAATGAGAACGTGACTGCCTGACTGACTTATTTCCTGAATAGGTGACCGAGTGAACGAGTGAGTGACTGACTGACGATCAGATTTGATGACTGACTGCAAGTCAACATATGACTGACTAAGTGAGGCAGTGTCTATGCGAATAAACAAATGACTGAGTTAACAACTATTCAAGCTAGAGAGCAATTGACAAAAAGACGTTAATGACCAAAGTTATAACTTGCTAATAATGACCAGACACTATAAAACGATTTGTAACTAAAAGAAATGTCTGAGTGAGAATGACTGAACGGTAGTTAAGTGAGTGAATGAGTAAATTAATGATATCATAAATAACTGACTGATTTAGTGAATAAGTAACTGACTATCCAGCAGAGTAAATGACTTACTGAATGGCTAACTAGGCAACACAGAGAGGGACACTTCAGAGGCAGCAAGTGATGAATGACGCTGAGAAATAAATGTTCACAACAACAAGGAAACACCCTGCACTCCTTTCAGATTGAACAGGGCTGGCACAGAAATTAGCCTCAAAAATGTCAAGAAAATGGTGAGTTAGGAGGGAGGGATGAGGGGAGGGAAGAGGAAAGCAAAGAGGAAAAGGAGACGACCAGATGAGGAGAAAGGTAGGTGATGAAAAAAAAGAGGGAAACCATTTCATGACTTACTTACTTGACTTAAGCCCTTTGCTCCTCTATGGAGCATAGGCCATTGACAAATGTCCTCCACCTCACTCAATTGTTGGCGGTTCTTTCGAGATCTACCCAGTTGAGCACACTTCCAGACATTTCTGCCTGGAGACCTTGGGGCGACCTCTTTTCATTGTTCCTTGGAGGTTCCATTTCAGGGGTTGTCAGGTGATGTTTGTGGTAGATTTTCTGAGGGTGTGTCCAATCCAACTCCACTGTCTCCTTTGCATTTGTAAGTCAATGGAATCCTGGCTTGTTCTTTTCCACAGGTCCACATTGCTTACTTTGTCTCTCCACCAGATGTTTATTATTCTCCTCAGGCAGGTGCTAATGAATGTTTGCAGGCTGTTTGTTGTGTGTTTTGTTGTTCTCGATGTCTCTGATCCATACAACATCACCTGCTTCACGTTGGAGTTAAAGATGCATATTTTGGTATTGCTCCAGATCTTCATGAGCATGGTAAACATCACCCTAGCCTTCTTGATCATGCATTTTATGTCGGCATCTATCCCTCCGGTGGTGTCCACAACACTGCCTAGGTATGTGAATACGTCTACCTCCACTAGGGCAGCGCTGTACATGAGGATAAGGTTGCTGGTTTTGGAGTGGATCACTTGTGTCTTTGCTGCATTAAGTGTAAGACGAAGTTTCGTCACAGCTTGTGAGAGTCTGTCTGTCTTTCTCCTGCATTTGTATCTGTGTGTGTGAAAGAAGAGCTATATCATCCGCAAAGTCAAGGTCATCTAGCTGCTCCTACAACGTCCACTGAGTCCCATTTCTTTTCCCTTAAGTTGTTTCCCTCGTGATCCAGTCAATTGCCAGGATGAACAGGGATGGTCATAGTAGACATCCCTTCTTGACACCCATCTTGACATTAAAGCTCTGGGACAGCTGGCCTGCATGCACAACTTTACATGAGGTTCCATCATACAAGTTCTTGATTAGGTGAAGATCTTGGTGGGAATTCCATAGTGGTCAATTAGGCGCCATAGTGTTGTCCTGTCTAAGCTGTCAAACACTTTCTCAAAGTCGATGAAGTTGATGTACAGGGGCGTGCTCCATTTAATAGACTGTTCAATGATGATGCATAGTGGTCTGTGCATGAGCAATCTATCCTGAATCCTGAGACAGTTGAGGATGACCTGGTAGAGGTCTTACTTGGTACAGGAAGTAGAGTGAACCCTCAGTAGCTGTTACATTTTCTTTGGTCACCTTTCTTAGGCAGTTTCACAGTGTATCCCTCCGCAATCAGTGTACCTATGTCTCAATTGATTTCATATTCTGAAACTGAAATCAGAAAAAACTGTGCTTTTTTAAAATTATCAATGTTTGTAACAATGTTTTAAAAATGGAAATAGAGCCATTTTCCATTGAATTTTATCCTCAAAATAGAAAATTGTGTTGTTTCCTTATTATGGATTTTCATTTAGTGAGTCAAACACAAAAAATCCAATTTCCATTAGCACAAAATGCAAAACTAGGGCAATTTTAAATTATCTTTGTTATCCAAAGGTGAACTGGAAGCATTTTAATCTTTTGAAGTTTAATTAAAGTCTTGCTAGAATTAGTTATGATGGTCATTAACTCAACAATTAATATGACAGTACCCATTTCACATTATATTTCACATAAGTATCTGCATTAGACCAGTAACGTATGCTTTTGTCAGCGTGAAAGCTAGCAAACGCATACCATCCAGATGCATCCGGTAGAATGTTTATTTCTATAGTAACAATAAAGAAATTATAACATATAACTGAGGGGTGCATTGGGCGGCTGTGGCTCAGAGGCAGAGTCCACTAATTGTAAGACCGGCGGTTCGATCCCCAGTTCCTCCAATCCACATGTGGAAGTGCATTAGAAACTCCTGATGAGCAGGTTGGCAACTTGCATGCCAGCCTCTGCCAGCAGTGTATAAACGTTTGTGTGAACGGGTGAATGTTGGCGTGTAGTGTAAAGCGCTTGAGTGGTCGGAAGACTAGAAAGACATTATATAAATGCAGTCCATTAACCGTTGTGCACCCCCAGCTTAATGCTTGCCCCATACACACACAGTGAACCAGTATCAAGTATATTAACGAAGTGTGATCATTTTATTTCTATAAATTCCCTGATTTGCATCATTGGTTTGATAATACAACCCATATAATAAGAGTATAGTTAAGAGAGGTTATGCAACAAGGACTCTGACCATGTAGTTGTAGGCTATTTATCTAAATATGCAACAGTAAATATGCATGTCAGAAAATGGATCTGCTTTTCTTCAGTAGTTAATTCAAGACAAAACAAGAGATGATGCACAGGCAGACATCGAGCTCACACAACGTTGCCTGTGCGTGCTGGTAGCCTGTTTAGCACCTCTTTGAAATGCTCTACCCATCTGTTGAGCTGCGCCTTCTGGGTTGAAAGCAGTTGGCTGTTCTTGTCTGTAATTGGTTTCCTTGTAATGGTAGATAACTCCTTTATGTTCCTTTGAGTCGCCACAAGTTCTGTCTCCTTGGCTAGCCTCTCCACCTGTGTTCTCTTGGCCCTCCTGATGTTCTTTTGCACTTCTTTGTGGCATCTGTTATAATACTCTTGGGCCAAAGTCTTTTCAGCTCTTGTCCTCGAGTTATTCACTTTTTCTTTTAACTCTCTCTTCTGTTGGATTGTGTTGAGGGTTTCTGATGTTATTCACTCCTTATGCTTTTGGGTTCTTCTCCCTAAGCCCTTCTGACGGGTTGAGCTCCAAACAGCTTTTAGGTGTTCCCACTCCTTGTTTATTGTCCATTCTTCCATCCTCCTCTGCTGTAGCTCTGTGTTTTCCCTTATCCTTGAACTGCTTCGCCACTCGACCTTTGCTGAGGTATTCAGTGCTGTTCTGCTCCTCTTCTTGTTCTGACATCTTCCATGGACCTTCTGAACTTTTTACAGATACAAATGTGGTCAATCTGATTTCTGTGACATGGTCTGGTGACATCCAAGTATTTTGTGGATTGTTTTATGGGGGAATACACTTCCCTAATCACTAGAGTATTGTTGACACAGGTCTCAGCAATCATCTCGCCATTTTCATTCATTTTCCCCACTCCATGTTTTCCCATCACTGCCTCTTATCCCTCATTTTGGCCTCCAATCTTGGCGTTGAAGTCACCCATCAGGATAATGAGGTCTCTGGGTCCAATACTATTGACTAGGTGGTACTGTCATAGAACCTGGCCTTGACTTCATCATCTAAATCATTGGTGGGTGCACAGCATTGAACTACGTGGACTTTCACTCTCCTGTTAATGGTTTTGAAGGTTGCAGAGATGAGGGTTTGATGCTGATGGGTTTCCATGCAGTTAGAGCCTTTCCAGTTCCTTCGTCATCATGATGGCCACTCCCTCTGTATGCTCCCTCAACTTCATGTCTGGAGTAGATAATGGACTGCCCACTGGCCAATTTGACCTCCCCTGACTTGTGTCCATCTTGTTTCTGCCAAGCCCAGGACTGAGAGATTGTAGCACACCATTACTTTGGCAATTATGGCAGCCTTGCCAGCCTGGAGCATGGTTTGGATGTTCCATGTCCCCACAGGAATGGATTTATTCGGTGTCAGAAAATGTGTCAATTAATCCGTGGTTCACATGCATGCCGAACCATGGGGGCAATCCGTGCGGATCACAGAACAACTACAATCCGTTGCACCGCTACCTACCAGGGTTATAAAACCCTATCCAGCGTAGCTCTCAGGATCACTGTAGTACACAAATCTCAAATTTCATAACACCACATAATTATAGAAATGTTAAAGGGGTGCGCTGAGAAGGGTGATTGAGGGAAAAAAATACAGCAGAGGTGACACAGGAGGGCAAAGGGTGGGTAAGGGGATGGAGAGCGGGAGATTGAATCCTTTTGCCACGCAGAAAATTAGTTATAGAAGTGTTGGAAAGAGGAGAGAAAAAAGGAGGAGGAGAGGGAGGAATAACAGAGGTGGAAAATGACTTGGGAACACAGGCCATCAGTCACTGGGAAAACAGGCCTGACACTACTGCATCAATAATTCAGATGACTACGGCTAATGAGCGAGATCCAAACAAATCACCCCTGAATTCACTGGAAGAACACTGAAACATTTCACTGCACAAAATATGGCACCATTATGGCTGCTTTTTAGCTGCAGTTTGGACTGTATTGGCAACACACAAGGTAAAGGGTGGAATGGATACAAAATTCATCTCTTTAACACTTGAAACATATTGAATACATATTCATTTTGATAAGGAAAAAGGGACAGAGGGAATCAACAGAGACTCAGAGAGAGACGAGAGAGTGAGAGGAGCACCAAAGAAAAAGACCCATTTCACAAAAGACAGAAATAAAAGGCAGAAATAAACAAAGACTGTAATAAATTAAGTGAAACAGAAAAAAGAAAGAACAGAAGCAATGATGTTGGAGTGTTAACAACTGCTGCTGGAGTGCAGTGGTTGTTAACAAAAATTGACAAAAATGTAAGGACAAACACAGTACAATTTGGTAGCACTAAGCCTAAATCAAACCCAGTGTGGTGTCTGTTAACACACACACACACACACACACGCATGAAGGCATACACAGTAAACAACTTCCTTCCTTCCGACTCTACACACTTACAACAGCACCTACACAGCATGGGACAATATTGAAACTACAATCCACGTTCTCTGCACAGCTTGATAAAAGGCACAATGGGTTTGTTTAAAGAGAAGGGCTGGCTTTTCATAGAAGCAAGTTAGCAGCAGAGAAACATTTCAACATTTCTGAACTCCTATGGCCAATAGATTATTTGATAATCATGCAGGAAACTTGTTAAGTCACTTGGCCCGATTCACAAACAGTCCTGAAATTGTCAACTGAAGGTAGTGGCCTCATTGATAATGATGGGGCCATAAAAATGTACCACACTTAAGGCCTTAACACACAAGGGATGTGACGAATAAATGACATGAAAATGCAAAATACTCACCTGCGAATATTTAGCATCAAAACTATTCATACTGGCATTGATACAGTTTGTGACAGAAACACAGAAACACGCATTTGCAACAGCTCATTCTGTTGTTTGTCAGCCTGGTGAAGGCAGTTTGTCTGGCCGCTGTCCTCTCAGCTCCCCAGGAACTGCAGCTGACAGGCAGCTGCTTTTGTGGACATAGATGCTGAATGCAAGTCAGAGTCGGAGTGGACTGAAGGGATTTAAGAGTCTCCTCTTCTTTTGTCAAGCAAAGAGGAGGAGGAGGACAACATCATCATCACTGGATGATGTTGACAACATAGTGATGATGTCAACATCATCCAGTAATGATGATGATGATGATGATGATGATGATGATCTCCGACCTGCATTCAGTGTCTCTGTCCACAGAAGCAGCCATCTGTCAGCTGCAGCTCCTGGGGAGCTGAAAGGACAGCGGCTGGACAAACTGCCTTCACCAGGCTGACTGACGGCAGAAACCGAAGCAAAATGGTTTTCATATCAGCTCAAAGGGAAGAAATTGACAGTGTTTGTATTTATAAATACGTTATGATGATATGATGATACATGTGATGATACATGAATCAATATATTGATTAATTGGCTTTATTTCACTGGGTTTTGACCAGACTGACAAAACAAATATTTGAAGACATCTCTGACGGGGTCCTGCCTTCTTTGCAAGTTTTTACACTTGTTGGCTTCCCATAAGTATTTGGAGACATCAATTTGGGCTCCAGGAAATTTTAGAGACTAAAAAATAAATATAAAACAATAATAACTACATTAATGGACAATAAAGATAGTTGCAGCCCTAATCATTTCCTCCATCTCAGTACTTGTTGTCTATAGCCATGTGTCTCTTTCTCTTCCTTGACCACTTCTCTCCTTCTCTCTGCTAAACTTGATGAAGGCTGGCAGTAAAACTCAACTGACCCCATCATGTAGTCATGTAAAAACAGCTGTAGATCATATCGAATGCACTATAAAGACAGTAGTAGTAGTAGTAGTAGTAGTCAGGGTACGGTAGTGATGAGCCAATTTGTTAAGTGAATTTGATAAAAATGGATGTTTTTCTGGAGAGTTTATATGTGTCAAGATGCCACCTGCTGTGTGGAATTTCACACAGAAAACAACAGGCAGAGTTTTTTAATGCACATCGCAGGCTGTCAAATAATATTACTTGAAGGGGAAAATTAATACGAGCAAACTTAGCTTCACAACACCCTGCTTTCAGTGGGTCACCACTGTGCCACACGAAGCTAAAGTTAGCTCACTTTGAACAATGCAACACTGCTGTAGCTCAGTCGAAAAGAACCGTTTGAAGTAACTGAGAACAACTTGCATCACAAACGTGGTCAAACAGTGTCCTGCAGCTGTGCCTGTGATGTGAAGAAGGTCTTTTAGCCGAGCAGTATTTTTCCTAGTTGAGGACAGTCACATCCCAGCTCCATACAATATGTCCCAGAGTCAGATATTTGCAGTATCTCTCAACATCAAATCTGTTTTTATCATATCACTCCAAACATGTCAATGTGGTAGGCAGTGGTCATAAAGAGTGCAGATTTTCTGAACAAATGCATCTTGTATAAAACTATAAATTGAAACATGTCAAAAACTAAATATGCATTAATGGTAGGAATTCATCAGTAAAAGCTATCTTTTCCCAGATAGTCTGTCTATACTATAAAATCCATGGGCAGAAACATAAAGTGCAGTATGTTTAAACAGTGAGCTATGGTTTATTCTCCAATGAACAGGTTAGACAGAAAACCAAGAGTCAATACTGCTTACACAGTGTTTAGCTTCGTAAGCCCCAGTCTAAACTCTGCAAGTGGCTTGGGTTATGCCCTGAAGGGCCTACCCGGTAGTTTATTGCACCTCTGTGTGCAAAAGTAGCCGGCTCTTATTATTCTGTTCCACTTACAAGACTGGTCCCTGGGTGTGGTAGCAAGCCCACTACTTTGCAATCTCTATCTCTCTATAGACATATAACTCTCTAGATATATATAATTCTCCTTGCCTCAGACTCGCTGCCCTGGACTTCTTTTTTTTCTCTCTTTACCTCCCCTGCCTCCATATGCCTAGTTATAGGAAGTGCTTACATTGGTTCTTTCTTTGTGCTGTAGTCAGCCTTAAGACAGAAACACAACACAAGCTAGATATAATATCTAGCAGAGCTGGGGTGATGAACGAGGGAGTATTGAAGGGCTATAAATATTCCTTCTCTCTCCATGACTATTTCTTTCACTCCCTGAGGGGCATATAGCAGGTTTTAAAAAGACAGGGGTCCAGCACTGCTGCCCTAACTTCCTTTTTTTTTTTAATATGGTTTAATTTCCTTCTTTCTTACAGTCTGTCACAATCTTGATGCTTAACGTTTCTTCTTAACTTCTCCTTTTCCCTATCAGAGTCCAATTTTCTCTTTATCTTTCACCCACCTGTACATCCATCCTGATTGCCTCTAAGGAAAGAAAAATTCTTGAACATAAATATCAGTGGCTGGAAACGGCTACTCTCAGTGCTCTGACAGTAATATCACTTTCCTTTGGCATGACACAGCACACTTTTGAAATTTCATTGCAAACTCATGAAGCAAGATGACTACGGCTTAAGTGTGGTACACTGACCCACTCTGCCTTCTGAGCAGAGCCAAAGCATGACAGCGCCCTTCCTCAACTCAACTTCATCGTCAGTTAATTCAGTTAGATTCGCCAAAGATGTGATTTCCTGCCGACAAGAAGAAATGAAGAAATATGCGTATCCTGAGTGATGAAAGAGTAAAAGCGACTTGTTTAGCCAACTTTGCACACTTGTTGTACACTCCTCTGTGTGGCGCTGTCCTTCACTTCCATCACCCTTCTCTATTTCCATCACAGTTATTTAGTTAAATCTGAGACAAGACTGTTAAAGTTTACAGCCTGTCATGCCATTTTCCTGCATTGTTCTGTGTACAATGACGCAGCAAAAAAAAATAAAAAAAGAGGCAGTAACTCAACTGACAAACTGCAAGTTGACCCAGGGGCTTCCAGCAAACACAGCCAGCGTGAAAGTTTGAACAAATGACTGTAACATGCAGATTTTCATGCTTTCTTCTTCTACAGTGGCCTTCTCCTGTGCTTGCTGTATTTGTCCACAGCGCCTATTACAGTATCAGAGAGCAATGGTGACTCTGATCAGTAACACTACAAAAAGAAGTCTACACAAGAAACTTGACCCAAAGCCTGACAGCGATGTTTTAATGTCAGAAGTCTCTTTTCTCTTTCTCTTCCTGTCTCCACACTGCAAAGACGGAGTGAACAGCCTAAAACTGCATTTAGTGCAACAGTGAAACAAAGACATGATTTAGTTTGTAGCTGTCATTATAACCATAATAATTAAGTAACTGCTGAACCAAGGAGGGGAAACGAGACAAGGACAGACAAATCAATAAACGCAGCTTTGAATACTGAGTCAATATTTAAATATGGATGTAACAAACAAACAAACATTTGAATGTTGGAATGTTTATGGACAGCCTTCATTATAACTTTTATCCCATGTTACCCGGCGCTGCAGTTAAGATCCAAAACTCATGGTGACAAATACAAAACGAATGGCTGTGAAGGAGAGCAGAAGTTAGTGAGATGAATACAAAATGCTGCTTCACCATTTTGTCCGTTTCCAGCTAAATAAGATCTTCCTCCATCTCGTCCACCTCCTCTGCCATAGCCCCGGGCAGGCAACTGGGAAGGTACATTTCTCACATTATAACCCCTCAATATCTCTCCTGTGGCTCATTGAAAGTATGTCTTGTGTACGTGTGTGTGTGCGCGTGCAGCTTTCTGCTGTCTGCGACTCGGTACAGCTGTCCCCAGTAATACTACCAAGACCCATCTTCTTATGGACAGTTACGCAGCTGAAACCAGCAAAGTGCAGAGTCACACTCAGATCTTTCAGACGGGATTAACCAAAGTTAAATGTTGACGGACGAAATATTTAACTCAAAGGTTTAAAGATAGTTGCGATGTCAATGTCAAAGAAGCAAACTAATAATAGCTGGATACATTTCAGCTGGGTAAGTGATTGAGAAATGCTCTCTGTGTCACTCATTAGATAATGTAGAGTTGTGTCCTTGAGTAGGTCAGTGCCTAACAGTCGCAGACTGTGGCTATAATGGGCAGCTCCCTGGTGTACTTTTGTGAATGTGAAGCAAGGCATTGCTGAAAATAAGCATTGGTGTCAGTAGACTGTCCTTGGGCAAAAAAAAAGGTTAAAATTGAAGTTTAAACTCCTAACTGTAACTGTTAGAGATATTACAATTGGGTTTCAGCTATCCACGGACTAGATTCTGTCCAGATAGATAGATAGATAGATAGATAGAAGCAAGATATAATTGCATATTCATACACATTACATTTTGGTTCTGTACAATCATTTAACTAGTTCCTTGTGTCTATGTGTGCAAATATTAAGAAAAAGTCTCCCAAATATTAAAATAAAAAAAGAAGTGATGAGTGTCTCCACAGCTCCAACGGTTGTGACACCTTCATTACATACTGTGTACTGCACACCTCGCGAGCCATCAAAATGAGTGATAGAAAAAAAATGAAGTGTTTGCAGGGAACTGCAGGGCAAATATGTCAGTCTGAATTATTCATTCGTTCTCACACTCTTTCAAACACTTTTCCATCAGTGTTTAATCTGTCCATTTATTCATCAGTTTATTCTTTCATTCAATCAGTCCTTTGTTAATCAATTTGTTATATTCAATTATTTATTCATTCATTCAAATATTTGTTGACCTGTCAAGTATTTGTCCATGCATTCCTTCTTTTATTCATTCCCCCAATTTGTCCACTCAATCAATTTTCTATTCATATGCAAAAATCAGCTGAGAAGAAAGGTGCTGATGGGGGGGGGGGGGGGGGGGGGGGGTGCAACATTATAGTTACGACAGCACGAAGGCTGACAGTTATTTCCATTATCCATCAATCTGCTGATTATTTTTCCAATCAATAAACTGTCTGGTCTATAAAACATCAGAACATGAGTTTACTATGATGTAATACCAAGCAAAGAACCTGAAACCATCAAAAGTATTTTCCTTTGAAAAATTACTTCAATTATTAATAAATTATCAAAATAGTTCAACATTAATTTTCTTTCGGTCGACTAATTGATTCCTCAATTAATCGTTGCAGCTCTTAACAGCACATGCTCCCCACTAAACGTCACTGGTTCAAGCCCCTGATTTGAACCTCATGTTGACAGTTGAAACATCAGTCATCAGTTTGATGCTTCAACTGTCTTGTCTCCTCTTGTCTCAAAATATTCTAACTGCAAACAGAATTTTAATGGAAACAAGGACAAAGGTTGTAGAAAAGCAGACCAGAGAAGCATAATCCCTTATTCTTGACACTCTATTTTTGCACACTCTCAGCTGCACTGGATGTTTGTGAGGTCAACTAAACTTCACCTGAACTAGACCAGACGTTGGCACTATTTCCTGTGCTTCCATCCAATGTGATTACAATCTCGGCTGTCAGTGCTGTCAGTGGGGGCCATGCGGGAGAGCTATTCAACAATGTGTCAGGTATCTTCTTACCGCACTATAATGAGGATGAGCACTTCTTATTTCTTTGATTGTGTGAAAATGTGAGGTTTTTATATCGTAGCTGATGCAAGTAAAGGCACTGAAATGTTAGTTGTACAGATAAAACCTGGAACTTGACATATAATCTGTTGAAGGAGTGTAATTTGAGACAGCTGCTCTGCAGGTGAACTGGACTGTAGTGTAAATGGAGAAAGGCTATGAATAATATAGTTCAACAAAATAATCCCAAAGTCTACAAAAGTTGGTTGAAAGCTTTGGATCTTGGGTTAAGATAAATTAAACTTCTATTTCCATGGTCAAGTATTAAATTTCATGCTCCAATGACTAATACAATATTTGTCATAATTCTAAGTAAGGTATATTGATGAAAATTCATCAATAATAATATTTCTAATAAAAAATATCTATAGATAATATCTATAGATGGCAAAAAGCAGGAATCACCAGCACATAACCAAATGAACTAAAGATACCTTAAGAAAGACAGAGTGGTTTGGATTCAAGTTGCTTTAAAAAGATCAAGGTACACACAGAGAAATGAATAAATATGAGTAATAATCACAAAGATCATTTTTGTTCTATCACTACAAATTGCACATCACACTTCAACTGTCAGGGCTTCAGATTCAGCATTTCATTCTGTTTAGGCCTCCCATGTAAAATAGTATACACTCATAGTGCTGTGAGACAGCTCACACCAAATCTATCACCAACACGTGTGGGTGACATTACTATAATCACACTAGCATATTTATAACTAAATTCAGTTGATTCCATATAAAGCACGTTAACAGACACAGTATGTGAGCCAACAGCCCTTTCAGCCCAGTAACAAAATAGAGCAAACAAGCCAAAGCAGCGTCTTCCGCGTCTCCCTTTCAGCTGAAACAGACCGACTATCGTTTCATTGGAATTGCCACATGTCCGCTTTCTCTAAACCAACCGCAGTGATATGTGACTGTGTCGGGAAATGAGCAGTAACCTACATACAGCTAGCTGCTTGTGACTAGCTGTACAAGATGCACGATACTGTGTGATTCTCGCTACTGTCAAGCTTCCAAAAAAGTAAAAGCACTTCCTGTATGGATACTCACTATTTTCGAAATTAAATTTCTTCTAGCGCTCACGCAGCGATGTTTTGGAATCGTGAGGCTATTTTCAAAGTCATACTACGGAAATACAATATTTAGTTGTCCTCCATCACACCATGGACTATTCTGTGTATGCTGTATACCGTATAAGATAATTTTCTGTGTCCAATCAATCACAGCCATGTAAGTTACGCCTGTCATGTGCAGAAAGCTAGCAACGCTCATTTGCATAGAAAACGGCCAAAACAAAGCGTAAACCGGACACCTTATAAGCAGTGTCTCTTTGCTAGAAAAAATGTTCACATTTAACGTTATCTATTTCGATCTGCATTTATTGTACCTGCATAACACGAGCTTGGCTCTGACGAACTTCCTGTCCTTCTCTGACTAACCCTCGCTACCTTAACGCACAACGGCAGATTCAACCTGCACTCCCCTTTCATTAAACGACACGACAATATTCACAGAAAAATACATTCAAACGGTTGAAGCATTACCTCCTTCTTCTTCTGGCCTCCCCCGGGCGGCAGACATAGCAACAGGAGGAGGACAACGGACAGGGCCGGCAGGTTAGCAGAGGATTTAGCCCAAACAGACGCCATGACGGAAGGATGCTCTGACTGCAAGACACGTCTCCGCCAACGGATTGGATTCTGAGTTGGCCAATCAGCGCAAAGAGATTTGAGACGCGGAAGCCTCTGGGTTTTGTAGTTTTGGAGGGTGACAGAAGCTAAATGAAAGTGGATCCTTGTGGACACACTGTCAGTGTTGTTGATGTGTGTTGTGTGTCTATGTGTAATGTTTTAATGAACTGCCAGATGAGTTTTACACCTACATTATACAATAAAAGTGTATTCTATTCTAATTATTGTATTCAATGTAGAATACATATTCTTACTATACTTAAAGTATACTCACATCTCAAAGACATATCATCTATTTCAGTTAGGGGTTATTTAAGGAAAGTCTTTACCAGCATGTAATGGGAAACTGTTCATGCCTTATACTCTGCATTAACATGACATCTGGACCTGAACTTGGTGTATAGGCTAATAAGAAAAGGGCATGTAATAAATGACTGAATAAAAAGGGCTCTAAATGAATATTCTTCTTTCTTGGATGGACACCAAAGCAGGAAAATATAATTTTGTACAAGAGACAAATTTATTGGCAATATTTAAAAAAAAATGCAGACTGACTTTGAACCTAAAAGATCTCTGTTAATTAAGTCTGTTTTTTAACCAGGCTTTTAGGGCTTTCTGAACTTCATCAGCTCTCAGACAGAGAGTTCACCAGAGTTCATCAGAAGTCAGGATTATCTATATTATTTTAGTCTAAATGCTACCATTTTTTAGTTTACTTCATTCAAATATTCAAAACTAGTCAGATGGCTGAATGAAAATGTCTTGCTGATTAAGCACTGGTCCGCTGCTGTGCCTAAAATTGTCAAAATTGTATTTGGAATGTGACGTCAGTCTGAAACAAGAACTATAGACTTTCTCTTTGTCTCTTTGTTTCTCTAGGAGGAGGATGTTCTGGGACGGGTGGTCGAGTTAATTGAGGGGGGCAAATGATTTACGTGAAATCACTGGGGGTGACATGTCTCCCTGTCTCCCCATGAAATTATACCCAAGCACTTTTTGAATACATTTGCCTCATATTACCTTTGAGAAACTTTTCACAGTCATAGAGTTGATTCTATGGCCTTTTTTATACTGTGGTTGATGTATGCAGATGCTGTGCATCTTTCACTGTAGTGCAATCCAGTGCACAACACCACAAGAAACTACAGCCTCATCATCTTAACACACTTTCAGCAAGAGATGACCATTAGGCCTATAAGTATGTAAGTGTCAAAGGATATTGTACTGGATTGCATTACATTGTACACGAGTTTCTAGTTTTCAGGCCACTCTGTGTAATTCCCTGGCTCTAACCCAGAGGCAAGCGAGAGGAAGTGCTAATCTACTTGCTGTGTTGCATTTTCACTCTATCGAGCAAAGAAGGCTTCCTCTCTGTCTGCTGTTTAGATTGTATGCCTACTCAGTTGATGTACCCTTTGTTGAACCACATTATATTACTTTCAGTTAGTAAATAGTGTTGAAAATGCACTGAAAGACCTGTCTCTCTTAAGAACAATTTAAAAAGCAAACAAAAAGAAGTTTTTTCTTTCATTCGTGTGAGACAGTGATTACTAGTTCAGTTCCCCCGAAAACTCAACTCACAGTGGCAATAATTGATCTTGCAAATGATACAAAAATGCAACAAACATTGAAAAATGATGTTTTTGACAATCACACCAATACAGGTAGACTAATATATAACCAAAGCAACAGGCATAAAAAACAAACACTGCTTACAAGAACAATGTAAATGGTCATTGAGGTAAATGTCAGATGGCATCGTGTGTGGTGATATGTTACAGCAAAACAGTCAATAAGAATAAATCCCTCCGGCTAAAAGGGGGTCGGGGGGGAAGGGGGTGGGGGTGCTAATGGCCCAGTAATAGATGCATAAGTGGCTGGTGCAAAATCTAATGAGTTACTTAAACTTAAAAAGAACCTGTGGTACCAAATGGTCGAGAGAGAAAATGAACTGAAAATGAATGACATATAAATAAGACACACACACACAAATGAACACAAAAGTCCTTAATTAACAAGTGATGAATGACGTCATTTTGTATGTATGAAAGAGGGAAGTTTTTATCACACCAATTTTCCCCATCACTCTCAATCTTTTTCTCTCACATACACACACACTGCTGAAATGAAACGCATGTTGGAATATTAAAGTCAATGCACCATGAAACAATCAGTACGTGTTGCAGTCTTGTTAAACCACAATTCATTTGCTCTATAGCAGCTCAATCACGGAGACATTACCAGATTTGCTGGGGTTGGATGTAGAACTTGTAAAATGCCTGCCTCACACAGTTACTGCATAGAGCTGACGTTCCATACGTTTTTAAGGTAAAATTAATAAGCTTTAAGCTACCAATTTAATTTGCTGAAGGCTTTGTCCAAGGGACTGCTACTCTGACTGCAATGATTAATTTAATTATAGATTTTTTTCTCAGTTGAGCTATAAGATGTCAGAAAATAGTAAAAATCCTCATCACAATTTGCCTTTGCCCTAGTTGACATATTAAAATTAATTGTTTTTTTTCCAACCAACAGGACAAATCCCAAATATATTTTGTTTCATGGAGGAAAGCCAGAAAATATTAGAAACAATGATTTTCCCCCCATTTTTGCTTACAGATTACATCAATGATTAATCAATTATTAACCAATCGCTCTTCTTATTCTGCATATTTTTTGCTGATCAACAAGTTTTCTAAAATAAACCTATATCACACTCATAGTTCACCCACCGTTTCTTTGTCATACATTTGTGCTATAGGATTATTTCAGATATCATTTAGCAGTGTAATTTTTTTCTAGTGCTGATATAGTCTCTAATTGTCCTCACTATTACATAAATGCTACAGTACTGAAATAATTCTTCAGTTTACCAGGGAAGCCTTGAACTCCTCCAATGCCCTCATATCCTTCTTAGCAAGCAAAGCAGACACTAACTTTCTTTTTTTTTTCCATTTTATGAGCAACAGTTGTCATCCCCTAGGCTATGGAATCTTAGATTAGCTAACTAATGCTAACCAGATAACTTGCAAGTTGCTGTCAAACTTTGTGCTGCATGGAA
Source organism: Thunnus thynnus (assembly GCF_963924715.1). Taxonomy (NCBI): domain Eukaryota; kingdom Metazoa; phylum Chordata; class Actinopteri; order Scombriformes; family Scombridae; genus Thunnus; species Thunnus thynnus. The sequence goes on along the minus strand of NC_089519.1, from coordinate 6,042,938 downwards.
ACAAGAATGATGTGACCCTCCCGTGAGCTTTTACTCTCCCTGCAGCTAGCAAAGCAAACAGCTGCACTTTGCATTTGAGCAGAAGAATAAAGCTCCTATCTGATCACAGCCTAGAGGAGCATTGTAAGAGGGAGAGAGCAGAGGGACGGAGAGAGAGACAGAGAAGCCTGTTAAAGTCAGTCGCTGCCACTGCACAGCTGCATCATGTTGTTTTTTTGTTTTTTTTAGAGTGGTGGCGCAGGTAAAATAAAACATACAGACATAGTCATGATGACACTTTAGTAAAGAAAAATACATAGAGAAGATGGAACTATTACATGACCAAACATACACAGGTAGCCTATATATCAACTATACAAAAATTACATCACACTATCGATTTCATGGGAAATATTTCTTTCTGATTCATGTGCATTTTTTATGAGAGAAATGACATTTAGTGCTTTAGCTGTCTTTGTTTTTGATGAACAGTTGTGGCACAAAAGTCACCGAAATGAGAGAGAGGGATTCTGTGCATTTGCATATGGGCAAGCAGCTGAGATATAAAGCCGAGTAAATGAGAGACAGTATGGAAGAGAGAGAGTGAGGGGGGGGAGAGATAAACTGTTTATGGTATTTTAAAATGCAAGGGGATTGGAGGCAGAGAGAGAGAGAGGGAGAGAGAGAGAAGGAAGGGAGGGATGGGTGATGTCATTTCCAGCTGGCACAGGACTGGGTGCCCGTATCCGAGGTCAGCTGCTCCCTTATAAAAAATAACAAGTCCTCGGAAAAATGATTAATTGCCCGACAGCACAAAGTTTATAGAAAAGAAAGAGAGGTGGAGGTGGGTGGTGGTGTTGGGTTGGGGGGAGAGGGGAGGGGAGGGGGTCCCTGAGTTACAGAGGAGCAGGAAATAGCAAAACAGAGCGAGTGAGAGAGAGGTTGAGAGGAGTGCAACATCAAAAGGGAAACAGAGAGAGAGAGAGATCTTGGGGTAAAGAGGCATCAAGAGAGAGAGAGAGGGGGTGAGAAGGTTGAGGAGAGAGAGTAAGAGAAACGTGTGTATCGAGAGGGAAGAAAGAAAAGCAGCGAAGAAGAGAGTCAGACAAACAGAGAGGGAGGAGCAGAGAGAATGAGTGAGGCATTCATTAATATGATGTTCGTTATCTCTGACTGACTCCCTCAACAAATGTTCCTCTGTGTTCTCTAGTGTGCTATTCAATAGGCCTATAGCTGTGAGTGTGTGTGTGTGTGTGTTTGCCTATGTGTATGTGTACATCAAATCTCTCAGCTCTGTACCGCGATAATGTGTGAACGCATATGTGTGTCTATTCTCATGGGCAAATGCATTGAATTGAGACTGAAGCCTATATGGCCTCACAATAGTGGAAAATGGGAAGGACTCGTAATGGTCTTTAATACAGAGACTGATAACTTGCAGCAGAAATCTCCGCTGAACTAAAGATAATGAACAAATAAAGGCTTTGTGTAGTATTCAATTGGGCCTTGCAGAAAAAAACAGATAAGATAGGAGTAATGTTCAAACTAAATAAACAGTCGGACAACAGATGTACAGTACATCTATTATAGATTAGATATTGCACATTGTCAGTTCTGAAAAATGCTCTTGTACAGTATTCGACTCTAACACACTGACATCATCCAGGCTTGTCTATACAGAAATAGAAAGTAACTAGTAGGCTTATTAAACTAAACACAAAACTCTGGGTCAGTGAAGACTTATAGAATATTGATAAATAATGAATGAATTATGAATAAATGAAAAGTAGTTCCTGTGGTTTATCAGTCCTCAGCAGAATTGGATTGGGTGAAGTGATAATCATATCCCTCCTTGTTACAGCATGGCAAGGTGTTTTCTGCTTGGCTAGCTGACGATATCTGAGTCTATGAGAACATTATTCAGCATATCTTATCCGTCTTGCCTTGCCTCCGGTCACATCTGATTCCGTAGGTGCGGCAGATGGTGGTAAAAATTTCATTGGGCAAAGTCAATTTCAAAATCTGCCTTTAAAATTGTGTACATAATGATGAAGTGTAATGATAGAGAGAAGATTTCACTTGTTTGGTGTTTATTTATCTGCACAATACAGATTCAGTGTGTGGTATGTACCATAAAGAAATCTGCCATAAATTCGTAGTGATAGGTTGTGGTCCACCTCATCCTCACTCATTCCCTCCTCTCTTCTTTTTTTCCTTCTTCTCTCCACAGCTCTCCTACTTTTTCTTAAATCTTCTCTACTTCCTGCCATCTCCTCTCTTTCCCACTCTCTCCTCTCTTCTCCTTTCCTCTCCTCCTTTTGTGATTACACACTTCATCTCCTCCCTCTCCTCTCCTCTCCTCCCCTCTTAACTGCTGTTCTCCTCACTGAAAAGGTATGTGACAGATAAAAAGCCCTGGTGGTCGGTGGTCGGCAGGCGGCGACACCTTATTATTATGCAGAAGGATGAAGACAAGAAAGAAAGAAAGAAAGAAAGAAAGAAAGAAAGAAAGAAAGAAAGAAAGAAAGAAGAAAACAAATATGATATATGTATTATTATTGTCTATAATGTTCTAATAGATAAACCTATATGTACTAGGCTATGTGCTACTCAGTGATGGTTTCACTGTACATTATGATATTTTTTAATCCTCTATGATATCAGAGTAGTGTTCCTATCTGTTTATACACACACGTCCACACACACACATACACAGGAGCAGCAACCCCAGACTTTCTGCAACAGCCTTCCAACAGCCTCTGCATTTAAATCTCTTTCTTGTCTTCAGTGGCAAAGCAGCATTTCGCTTCATCTACTTGATTAGAAAGAGCCCCCCCCCCCCTCTCTGTGTTACACACACACACACACACACACACACACACACACACACACACACACACACACACACACACACAAAGGTGCGTCAGTCATTGGAATAATATACAGCATAAACCTTCCTTCCTTCTCTCCTCCCGTCTCAACTCTCGCAGCTCTCCTCATATCCTCTCTTCAGCATTTCTGCCACCAGGTCTCTCTCTCTCTATCTCTCTCTCTCTCTCCCTCTCTCTCTCTCTCTCTCTCTCTCTCTCCCTCTCTCTCTCCCTCTCTCTCTCTTGCTCTCTCATTCTCTCTTCTTTCGGGGAGAGCTGGTATCTCTGGCGGTTTGCCGCATGGAAGTCGCCCAGGCAAGGCAGAATATCATCTATCTGATCCGGACTCCTTCTCTCCAGTTGCCGACCACTGCATGAGCAGACACAACATCACACTCACATTTACTGGGATTCAACGGGATATAACGGCATTCATCCGCTGACCGACTGACAGGAGAGTCTGAATTCCGGGGTTCATTCCAGCAGAGGGGAACATTTCTAATTCAGATGTAACAACAAAAAAGACGCACCGGGTCGTTAAGTGCGCAAAAGCCGCAGCTTGAAACATTACGCACTGCTAATTCTGATCTATTTCTATCTATTTTCGCATCCCTCCGTCTCCTGCACGGACAACCCGGGGACTGGAGGTTGGGGGACTTTCACAGTATGGAGTCCTGATTTTACCAAGCGACCCACGGGGAGAAATGAAACTGAGAAAATCCGTCGCCGTGGTGGAATATTAAAAATCTGATCCCAACAATAACCCAGGAGATGTTGCAGCAGAGTTTGGGACTCTAGAGAACATCCCAACTTTTCTGGTATCCGTTTTAATCTCTTCCCCTCTCCTCTACTTCGCCTGTGGGACTTCTATTTTCGTGACTGATTTGCAGTACTTCACTCTCTGTCATGGACCGTTCGACGTCTTTGGATATAGAGGCGCTCAAGGTAAGACGCTCGCAGCCGGGTGCCGTGCATTTGCTCCCGGGGATAGAGTTGCGTTCCCCCCCGCGCTGGATGGGTGGATAGATGGATAGATGGGTGGCCTGTTGGGTGACTTGGTGTGATGGGTGGCACGTCGGATGACTGTTTTCACCGGGCGGCTGGCTGGATTAATCCACAGCTGATTGGCTGATGGGTAAATGTTCATGGTATGCTGGGTGAATTACTGGGTTACTGGATGGGTGACCGCGGGTGGCAGTTATGGCTGGCTGGTGAACCCAGTGGCTTGAGGATGCTGTGGAGCAAGGCTGGGTTGAAATAAACGGAGGAGTTCGCCACAGACAGAGCACCCAGTTTTGTGTTGTTGCAACACTATCCAAGAGCATCTCTCTCTCTCTCTCTCTCTCTCTCTCTCTCTCTCTCTCTCTCTCTCTCTCTCTCTCTCTCTCTCTCTCTCACACACACACACACACACACACACACACACACACACGCACACGCACACACAGTCGTGTTTCCATCACTTCAGAGGACATTACGTTGACTTACATTCATTTCCTGGAGACTTACTCTAACCTTAACATAACTCTAAACTTACCTCAACATTAAACCAAGTCTTCACCCTAAAATTAATGATTTACGTTAATGGGACTTGCTTTTTGTCCCCATAAGAGAGGCGAGTCCCCACAACATGAGGAATACCTGGTCCACACACACACACACACACACACACACACACACACACACACACACACACACACACACACACTAACTACACTCTTTCTATGTTGGTTAGGGAATAAAGAGAGGGAGAGAGAGAGAGAGGGAGTGTGTATGGCAGTATTCTGTGCGTGGGGTGAATTTCAATATGCTTTGCTTGCACAGAGAGTTGTTGCAGAGCACTGTTGTGGGCGTCGGTGGGACGCTCGATAGACGGGACGGATTTGCCCGACTAGCTGTGCAGAGGGTCTGTATAAGAATTTAAGGGGAGGATAGAGAGTGTCCAGTTATCAACTCTCTCTATCCACCCCCCACCCACCCCGTGTTATTTAAATAAATACTCTCAATTCGTGATCAGTTCAGTGCATATTACCTGTTTAAAAAGTGAAATCAATGATTCCTCTAAATAATAAGCATTCTACGTGTGTGCACTTGTGACGTGTGTCGAATTGTGCGCGTGTCTGTGCATCAATGTGCGTGTTCCCGAGCGTGTGCGTGCGCGTGTGCGTGTGTATGGACGGTATGGGATCTGGGTCGCTGCTTATACAGCTTTTCATTCTGCACACACACACACACACACACACACACACACACACACACACACACACACACACACACACACTTACCCCTGTTTTGTGTGTGTCCATATGACCATCATCGACCAATATCGTCGTATATTGGCATATTGGGAGATTACTAGTTGTGTTGAGCATATTGTAAAGCTCAGACAACCTGCATTTCATTTCTAATCTATTAAGCCAAATGATGTGCAGGTAAAGAATGATGTATGGGTGTTTTTGTGTGTGCATGTCACTGGTAATCTTGTATGTCATACTTGATGCAAAAACATTGAAAAATCCATTTGGATTCCACATGAAAAGCAGTCGTTCATGTATACCTCTCATTTATCACTGAGGCATTCATTCAAATGTTGCTTATAATTTCAGTCTGTATAAGCTATAAACTGTTTTCATGTATCGTTCCACTGGAAGCCATCCGAAATCTGGAGAGTGTCTACATTTGAGTGACATAATGAAAACACTTTCACCCAGCAAAATTATGGGTCTCCAAAAGCTCATTGTTAAGAATCAAGGACGCTCATTATAGAAATAAGTGAGTGATAACATCAGCAATAATAAGCCAAAAAGTTCAGACAGGTCACTATCACTAAAGACATTAAACGCCACATGAGTACTGTAAGTCTAATGTCATGCAGAGTTTTCATCAGGGATTGTAATGTAGACAGGAATTGTAGGTGGAAATGTTCATTTTCTATGTGCTGCTGCTGTTACTGATAACCAGTTATTGGATAAATTAGCAAATCGATGAGATTCCCCTGGGGTTTGACATTTCAAGTAACATTTTATGTGATCAAATTTCTGAGAAGGGGACCTCAATATTGCACTGATGCAGTGCTCCAAATTGACTTTGACTCGGCTGGCTGGTTGCAGATACCGCAGATGGAAATTGACATTCTGATTTAAAAATGACCTTAACTGTTAGCCAACGAACTTGACCTGCAGAACTGTGGGAGTATTGATGTTTTGGTTTTTGTAACATGTATGGGCTTTCTGTTTATTTCAGACGCAATGTTTAGTACAACCTATTTATGCCATTTAATGGATACTATATCAGAAAGTGTATCATACTCAGAAATGAAAGTTAAATATGTATATAGTTCAATGCAAGTTATTTGTCCATGAATAATATATTGTGAGCTTGAAATCAGGCTCTATCTGACTTATTTTGAATTACAACTGAACTGGCCACCTATTTGCCATCTTTGAAATCTTTTTATGCAGGTGTGCTGTAACTAGAGCAGTAACTTTGATGGGTTAAATAATTTAAAAATAAACATGGTAGTTTTGCCAGCTAGGATGTCAAATCTCTGATGTTTAATATATCAGAACTGCACTCCCAGAAAAAAAACTTTACAATTCCAAGACCGTGATATGTTAAAAGGGAAATTAAAGGGGAAATTAAAAAATTAAAAATTAAAGGGAAATTCAAGTATTTTTCGACTAATTCTCTAATCGTGGCCACTCTAACTACAGTTAATGCTAACTTTGTGATCTGCAACTTAATTGCAGAGATTCTTGAAGTGCAACTCAAATTGCAAAGCCCTCCAAAGAAACTTCATCATTTCCATCATCATTTCCATGACGGTAAGTAATTAACATAGCTGTGAGACATCTCCAGCTGTGGGCCCCAAGAATCCTCTTTTACCCTACAAGTGACAGCCTTGGGTGCCCACCAATCAAATCTCAACTCTGACAGTGTTAGTACATTGTTGAATTTAAAGGATTTCCGTCTACTTCCACCAGTCCATCTATCCATCCATCTGCTAGTTGTTTTCTGCAGAGCTGGTGTCATATCCTTGGCACTGCTGACAATCCCTGAGTCCTAGTGCATTGGTAGTTGGCACTCAGATACACACATACACACTGTCTCCTGCAGTGAGCTCTATTTGTAGTGAAGGTCGCCACTGTGTGCTTGTTGTGTGGGTTTGGACTGGTTTATACACACTTGTAAGGACCCATCCTTCACACCTACTTATGAATATATGGTAATAACTAAAAGACAATACAGTGTCCTCACAAGCATATTAAAATAAATGTGTGTATGAGTGTGTACAAGTTTGCTGGCCAGCTGGCCTTTAAAACTTTGAAAAACAGACACACACACACACACACACAGCAATCCAATCTAATGAAAAGCCAGATTTTTTTTTTCAGTCAGTTGAGTGTGAGTGTGTGTGTGCCTCAAAGAGCAATCACAGGAAATGAACAGCGAACAAGGGCAACATTGGGACATTGGGAAGACACTGCATTATATCAAATATACAGGTGGAATGTTTGTGTGTGTGTGTGTGTGTGTGTGTGTGTGTGTGTGTGTGTGTGTGTGTCTGAATTTGACCAAAGACCTATCTGCTTGTAAATCAGCGCAGGTTTCAATATCAATGGAGCAGTTTAAGTGCTATTGATCTTTAGTAATAGCTGCACCATAAAGTATATGCAGTATAATAAAGGCAGTCAGATTGAATTTTACCCTCTAGATCAGGGACTCCACTTGTAACAGGAACCGATATTGGGAAAGCAAGGAGTAGTTTCATTTTGGTTGAGCAATATCAGAATTATAATTTAACCAAGATTTAACCAATCAACCAGGCAAGTTCAAAGAAAACAAATTCATACTTATGCTACTGTTGTGTCATGGCAGGAAGCAAAAGAAAAACAAACAAAAAAAAATGTGTTCACTGGTCACTGTGGATGGCAAAATCAGCGCTTTCATCATTTTTCGAGCCAACAGAAATTAAAGACCTAAAATTAGGGTAAGACCTCCAAATTATGGTTGGCTAGCTGACAATGTGGCTGTTAGTCTAGATATATTTATCAAATACTTTCACCATTTTACAGGCCAACTAGATTTTCAGAATAGAGTAGAACCCCCAAATGAAGGTCACTTACCTGCCAAAGTGGCTGGCAAAGTAAACCAACTTATGGTACAAGCCACAGCCAGAATGAACCAGCATTTGCATGGTGGCTGCTTTCCCACCCTGGTCGCACTCTTTCACACACCCCCATTTGGTAACCACCCAGTGCAGCCTCAGTTTTGCATTTCTGGCCACTGAGCAGCTCAATTGGAGCAATTGGGGGTTCAGTGCCTTTTCCAAGGGCACTTCAACAGTAGCTGCTGAGGGATGGGAGAACATTACTCATTCATTTAAGCCAGCCAGCCCCAAGCCTTCCTCTCTAACCTTCAGGCAAGCACAATTCCTCATTTGTGTATAAGCAGGTTACACCGGTTCAGTTTAAGCATGTTACAAGCCCAAGCGTAAACCACTCGTGAACTGATGACTTAATGTGCTGCAGTGTGAAATATATCAGGTTTGTTGAGGCTGCCAGTATGACAGCTGCACAATTTGAAAAGTGGCTGCCTCACTCTGAGCCAAAGGCGCCTCATCTCTGTGTTAGTGGAGCCTTCCCAAACTTCTGTATGTGCATGCTCTCCATTTTTAAAATCGTAGCAGATAGGCAACCATTCATTAGGATTACCTAGGGTGACATAACATTAATAACAAAACCTCATCTGGATGCCAAATGATTCCACAGCTGTGTATTGATAGGGAGCCACATGCGAGTTTGACTACCAGGCAGTTTCTCAGCCTTAGGGATGGGACCCCCTCATCCGCATCCACAAAGAAACAAAGATCTCAATCAGACTGATTGACGTCTACCCCATCCTTGGAACAGCTATCATCTAACATCGCTCTCTGTTTTATTAATTATTCTAATCCAAAAACATCTTTGGGTTGCTCCGAAGCAAAACAAAAGAAACCAAACACATTTCCGAGCATGCAGCAACCGTTACAAATGTGTAGCTCATAAGCATCTCTAGATTTATTACCCAGAAGTGCATCCTTGTCCATTCCTCACAAACAAAGGTGTGTGTGTGTGTGTGTGTGTGTGTGTGTGTGTGTGTGTGTGTGTGTGTGTGTGTGTGTGTGTGTGTGTATTTTAGTACTTGCTGGGAAAAACAAACACAGAGATTCCTACTTTAAACACTTCCTCCATGTATTTACGTGCATGTTATTTGTGTGTGTGTGTGTGTGTGTGTGTGTGTTGCTCAAGTAGCAGTGTTTAAAGGTCTAATAGCTAGCGGGCTACTGTTGGTCTTCTAAAGGTTAACTTACAGTATTTAGACTGTGTGTGTGTATGTGTGTGCATACATATTCATTTGTGTGATAGCAATTGTATTATGTTTGCTGAGTAACACTGTGGATCCCCTCACCTCCACATTGCAATGTGTGTGTGTGTTTGTGTGTGTGTGTGTGTGTGCCTCTCTGTCAGGGTATGAGCTCACCCCCACTCCACATAATGAAGTGGCTGACGGTAAACTTAACCAGCATTTGAGGAACACACCGACATTCTGGGAAATAGACTTATTCGCATTTGACACCTACATATTGCATAAGCTCTGGAAGCCACCAGGTCCTTGAAGATCTACATGCGCTATCATGTTTTTGGGGGGAAGGATAACCTACAATTTGTGTGCCATAGCTCACCACACACAGAACAAATAGCTAATCTGGTTGAGTCTTTATAACACTAAAACAGCATGTACCATGTATTTGGAGCTTTTAAAACTGTCAGACTTTATTTTGTAAATTGTGATGGTGACTGGTGCAGAATACAGATTGCCAGCTAACAGGAGGGCTTGGTGCAATGGATTATGGAACCAGATGGGTGCTGTGAAACTCCCATGGTGCATAAAACAGCAGCTGCAGGCGGATGTTATGTTAAAAAAAAAAAACGGGTCTGTGCAGACCACTAACCTACATGCCATCTATTACCATTATTAGTATAATGTCCAATAGAGTTTGGGGGTCAAATCGAAGGTTAATGAGCAGCTGGCTGAAAGGGGCAAATTTAATTATTTTTAAGAAATACTGGCACTGCCAAGCCAATGTTTTACAGAAACTAGTGAGTGCTGCCAGTTGAGCTGTGTGCTCTGCAAGTAAATGGTGTCGGAACCTTAACACACTATGCATAAAATTACACGGTGAACACTGACTGTATTCAAGTAGAATTTACTCCAAGACATTTCACAAGCAGCATCCTCAGAGTCACAATTACTGTTATAGAGGCCTTTTTAAACCCACAGGGAAGAAATTATAGACAGCGATAGTGAGTGTGTGGGAATGCACTGCTACACAGTAGATGTGCACCTGGGGAAGAGAAGGCCGAATGGACTGCAGACATGTTTTGTAATCGGAGAGAAAACATGATGGTGTTGAACTTCGCCCAAGGGAGGCTCAAGGGTCCACATCGCTGTACAGCTGTAATAATTACACACACACACACACACACACACACACACATACAGCCCCGCAGACCATCACTTACTGCTAATAATAGCTTGTGGGGGGAAATGTGTGTGGCTGCATTAACATATAACCCTTGGCATTCACATACAGATTCACAAAGTAGCAAAAACATATGATTGCTTCAGGCATATTTACTGTTCAGCTTGGCCCCAGATCACCACTCATGGCAGTAATCACTCCCACACCTCACACACACACACACACACTCACACATATCCCCATAGAGCCTTAAGCTCCCAAACGACTGGTCAGTTAAAGCAGTGACTGATGCTTCACCTCACTACCTGCCACTCAAATTTTCCTCTGTAAGCCTCAGGGTGTGTGTGAGACCGTGTGTGAGTGTGTATGGGGGGGGTGACTTTTATAACCCATGTTCGTCAACCCTGTTGTGTTGTGATGAAGTACTTTGTCCACTTGGTGCACTAACATACTGTTGCAGCCACACAGTAGCTTTTGCACTGCTGTCATTTTGACATGTTTATGTGTTTGGGTGATTACAAGCAAATGTGCATGTTACCAAACGCTAATGAATGTGTGTGTCTCTGCATATATGCAGTAATTCAAATGCAAATCGTATAGCACTATACTTTCTCTGCAGCAATTTAGAGCCTACTGTATATAATACATCCAGCATTACAGAGTGTGCTCCTGTTCCATGTCATATTTCCATATGATTATTTTTCTACTTGTTATCTGCACCAGAGCCCTGTTTTGACTTTAAGCTCCGTCACTCAGTATACTTTTTATCCCAGTCCAGAGAGTGTTTGTTTTTATGTGTGTGGGCTTATAGCACCAGCGCTTTAAGTGGCATCTTACTCCCTATCCCAGCAAAAGCAAAACAACTACAACAATAATTAACCAGTTTACACACATAGAAAGAATATGAGTTTCCTTGTTGGCCTGGATGAAATGTCTGCTGAATCCTGGCTGGAGGTGTGTGTATTATTGTTTTAATAAACAGTTACCCAAATCTATCATTTTAGGTTGGCATTTTGGGGAAATATGGATGAAGTTGGCCTATGGTTACAGCTGCAGCCGGCAAGATTTTGATGCACAATTGCAGCCATTGTGCTAGCCCAAATCACAAAGTAGCACTGCAACAGAGAACAGCTGAATGAATAAAAAATCGAGAGTAAAATATAAGCTGTCACTGTGCTCACAGCAGTGAGTGAACGCTCAAAACATAGAGAGCAGCAGCTTTGCAACACTATATCTGTTTCCTTAATTCTTTGATATCCTATGTTAGTTGCAGAGATCACACGGTGCTCCTGGGTAGTTTCAAATAATACCACAAGCCTTGCTGTTGTTTGGTAGCTGCAACAGGCAGCTTAAAGTTGAAATCCAGATGCAGTATATACACAGTATCATCCATCTCTTAGTGGATATTCCTACATATCATTACAAAAAGAAGTATACACGGATTATATGGATTAAGCAAAAAATCAGAATAATAGAAATTTCTACCAGATTATGTTGCTTGAAAGTTGCTTAAAAGTCAAGGGATCATCAAAGTTCACTAAGACCAATGAATGCACCAAAATGCATGCTAAACCATGCAACAGTTATGGAGATATAACAAATGTTAACCTGCTGGTGGAGCTAGAGGAAAAGTCAGAGGTTCAACTAAGTCATTAGGATTCATCCCAGTGGCTGTGGCTCAGGAGGTAGAGCTGGTTGTCCACTAATCGGAAGATCGGTGGTGCGATCCCCGGCTCCTCCAGTCTGCATGTCAAAGTGTCCTTGGGCAAGATACCGAACCCCAAGTTGCTCCCGAAGGCTCTCTCTGTGTGTGTGTGTGTGTGTGAATGAGCATTAGAAACTCCCCCTGATGAGCAGGTTGGCATCTTGCATGGCAGCCTATGCCATCAGTGTGTGAATGGGTGAATGTTGGCATGTAGTGTAAAGCGCTTTGAGTAGTTGGAAGACTAGAAAGGCACAATATAAATGCAGTCCATTTACCAATTACCATTTACCATCCCCTGGGGACCACAAATGTCTGTACAAATTGCATGGCAATCTATCCAAATTATAACAACACCATGTTGTCATGAAGAAATACCACTGTATGAAGGAAAGAATACCACTGTAGAAAATGCTATTTAGTCATATGTTAGGGGGATATTTTTATCATCCAATATTCTCTAAATTATTTTAAGAGGCTTCAGCATTTGTGTGCTGTTTCAGGCAGTCTATAGTGGAATGATGAATGTGAAAAAAAATGCTTTCAATAGTGGCATAGTGATCAGGACTCAAGGTAATGGTCAGCCTTGATATTGTGTGTCAAATTACTTGATTGATTAACCCTGATATAACAGCAATATAATCTAGTATTGACACTCAAATGCTTATATCAGCTGACCTTCCAGTGACATGCTGCATAAATCACATTTATTATTACAACTTCAAGATATATTTAACAGCCGGTGCATAACTTCTGCTTAGCTTACTGAAAACTATAGCTGCAGACTAGGAAGAATGTGCATGCGGGTTTCATCTATATGTGCTTTTCCTCCGGTTTCCCCTTTAAGTCCTTTAGAGACAAGGTGATAAGTTTGTACGTGTCCATAAGATTGAAATTATTTGGTTCCATTTCATCTGCAGTCTAAATCCCTGCCACAAGCCAGTTCACTACATATGGAGTATTAGACTTTAATATGAGGTGTATCCCACCATGAAGGGCCATTTACATTTGTCATTATGTACACTGCCGCCAGCTATGTCCCCCTGTCCAGCAATGACAAGTTAATAGACTGCTTTCCACTGTGGGGCTGAACAGGACTCACATCTATTATTAATTTAAGTCTCCCCAAATTGCCATAATCATTTGGAGATTATTGCAATATGACTCAATTTGTCAACAACATTATGATTCAAAATGAAATTATGCTACAATGACAAGGTAATCACGATCTGGTAATTATTACCTGATACTGCTTTGACAAATTAATGATCACCTGTGTTTTTGTCAGTTACACAAATCAATGCCTCTTTATTGTGGCTTTAGTACAAACATACAGGCTGATAAAGCCATTTTTTAACATGGATTATAAATAGAAAACAAAGTTTTTAGCTCCTGCCTCTGAACTTAACTACACCTACAGGTACAGCAATTTTAGCTGTAACAAAAATATTGTAATAGTGCATCTGACTATGCACTGAATTTTACTCATTTCTAACAAGGGAAAATTAGTAAAATTAGTAAATTTCAAAATGTTGCAGCCAAATCTTAAGGAGCTTGTCACACTATTTTCACTAGCTGCCTCCTCAACCCCCAGCTCACACATGTGGCATAACGTTTATTAGCCAATAGCATTTAGTTTGTCATGTCCCTGCGGCAAGCCAGCTATCATGTGCCCCAGCCTGGCTATCATTTACAGAGACTGAGGAAGTGATTCAGAAATGACAGGCTAATATTCGTCTTTTCAGCCACCATCTTGTTCTGTCTGTCATCTCCCAAACCGCAGCTTCTGCTGCCACTCATGACATGAACTCAGCTCAATATCAGAGGCAAAAGAAATATTTGGGTGGGTTGAATTGCCTGGATGATAATTAACAGGGTTTCTACTATCAGCTAGGGAGACAAGCTAGTCTAGGTTAGTCAAGTTTTGCCAAACCAATTCTGTTCATTTTAATGTTGTAGTCAAGATTCAGATTGATTCAATCTGATATATAGTTAATGAGCCATACAATTGCACTGGGTGACATGTTTCTTCACCCCGGAGAGTTTGGGTATGGTAGTTTGTTCAGAAATGGCTCCAAAGACGAATAATAGTGATCACGTTTTCAGTCTCTGCAGAGTAGTTCTGGAGACTGATGCCACTGCGCGTCACAACCTCTTGACTTTGTACTGCATCATAAATTTCTCAGATGACTTCAGTGCAAAGTCAAGAGATTGTGATATGTAGCAGTGGTGTCTGCCTTACATGAAACTACTCTCTGGAGACTGAAAACATGATCGCTGTTATTTTCTTTTATTGTCTTTGGAGCCATTTCGAAACAAACTACCATAACCGTAATCTTCCGTGTGAAGGAACATGTCACCCAGTGCAACGGTGTGACTCATTGGTGTGTTTTAATGGTTTTTGGAAAACTCTGTGGCACAGAGGAATAAGATATATCAGGCTTTGGATACACACACAATACTTGTAAGTAGGATCATTTCAGTGTTGGATTGCTGGTTTGTTGGATTTTAATTCCAGCTAGTTTATTCAGTTCAGTTCAGTCCAGTTCAGTCCGATCAAGGTTAGTCCAGGTCAGGCAATTGTAGGTTAGTGTTATATTCCACTCAAGTATACTTTTAATGGTACTTTAGCTTTATTTTGCATTGTACAAAAAGTACTTTCAGCCAAGCTTCAGACCACATGATTGCAGGAGAGTATTCTAGGTTGGAAAGTTAAGTACAATCAGAACTACCAGAGAAACAGGGGTGACATGTGAATCATGATTTGAAACAAACATGTACTGTAGCAATCAGACATTTGCCCTTGCTCACTCTGCATCAGTGCTCCTTCAAGCTGTACTGTACCACCAGTATAGCCCAACATCTTTACATTATCCCACCAGCAGCACAGTGCATTTATCTGCCTTTCTGTCCCTCAACCCCCTGACAAGTAAATCATCTCTTCCCCTGTTGTGACAGCACAATCCTGATGTCTGTCACTTCTACAGGCCAGGCTGGGCCACACACGTACAGAACATGCACGCACACACACACACCCGCACACACACACACACACGTACAGCACACAGGAACAGACATGCCGGCAATCACATTACACACACGCCGGCATCAGCACACGCACACAAACACTTTTTGTCAGAGGGGATTCTCGCCCACTCAAGGGCAGAGCGATGACACCTCATCATGAGCCAAATGAAGCAAGAGTGGCAAGGAGAGGAGGAGAGAAAAGAGAGAGATGGAGGGATGGATGGAGCGGAACGACGGAGCAATATGGAAGGGGATGAGTAGAGCTATATGCCAGCGAGGCGACCGGCGCCAGATTTTAGGGGCATGAAATAGGCTCTGGGAAACGTGGAGGGACAGAGAGAGGAGAGAAAGAGGGTGGGGGTGCATTGTAGTAAAAAAGTGAGGAATGAAGAGAAGCCATGTCTTTTTAAATTCTGAATAACAGTCATTAAGAAACACTTCCCTCAAATATGTACTAGGAGTGTATTACATATAATTGCGTCACACTTGCTGGAAGATTTTCAGTAATCTGTCACTTTGTAGGATAAAACACGGCAAGTAAGCATGTAAAGATATGATGCACTAGCAACAGGTAAGGTGTAAGATGGCTGATATCACAACCTATTATTCCACCAAAATATCTGATCTGCAGTACAATATCCACTATACGTTACACCACGATCTCTCTCTAACCTTAACCAAGGTGCTTTTGTTGCCAAAACTTAACCACACAGAGTACTCAGGATGCAAACTCACGTCTCAGTTGCCAGAGTCCTGAATCTTGTACACCTTCCATCCACCTCGAACTCCCCCCTTCAACTTCAGAGCGATATATAAATGTGTTGCCTCATTCATTCAAAAAAAAAAAACATAACCTGTGAACATGTGAACATAATCCAGGCAGTGATTACGTTTTCCAACTCAACATGATTGGGAAAACAATATGATTGTATTTGATGATTTGTGATTTCTAGGAGATAGGGTTGGAGATCACCATCATTCCAAACAATCTCAAAAACTTTAAAATGTGTAATGTATTATATGAGAACAGCTTTCTTTTTTTTTTTTTTTTTTTTTTTTACAAATGTCAGAAGGATATCTACTTCCTGATTTCACAAAACACATGGAGAATTTATGAAAGATTATAGCTGTTCAATTTAAATTAGTTAATTTATTTATGTAGATGTTCAGTGTTGGTACAGACCACAGCATGAACAATTTGTTCACCATCAAATGTTTACTGGGTAATAATAGCCCATCATAATGCAGTAAGATGCATATTGAGTGCCCTGCAGTGATTGATTGAGTGATCACTTACTGATATTTTTAACCATTTTGTTATTAATGTGACAGATCCCAGTCTACCTGGTTTTATCTCTATCTCTGTCTTTGCTTTTGCAGTATGTTATGACAGAGTATCTTATGCCAGCAAACTGAAATGGACTTGAATGGATTCATCTATGTGTGTGAGCCAGAGTATAAGAAACAGGTGGATCCTGTTTTCAACTCACATTAACATGCTTTCCACATCACGCCTCTTCTCCTTTAATTCAGTTGGATTACATTCACACCTCACATAAAAATATGCCTCTTGTACACAGATTAAAATTGGATTTCTCTGTCCCTTGCTAAAATGCAGATGTCACTTCCTTGATAATATTCTCACCCTGTAAAAGTGACTAAACACCTCATCCTGCTTGTGAATGTATATCCTGACAATTCATTGCTGGATGCCTTTTTGAATTGCATAAGTTATTTGATTGAATATGTGCATAAAGATTGATATTCATTCACACCGTCTATGCATGGATATGTGATGCATTGCATTAACACTTGCTTGTTTATGTTGCCAAATGTATCTGTGATTACCTCCACATGTTGTTCGGATTGTTGATTCTTCAATGCATTTTAGAAGCATTTATATCTGCAGTTATTGTGATTACACTTTGATCTTCCAGAGCATATGTTAATTCAATGCAGAGGTGGTGTAAATGAAAACGTGAATGATCGAAATAAAGAGCAAAAAGAAAAAAAGTCCTTGAAAAGAAGCAGAGTTAATATGTAAGAGAAATCAAGTAGAATAGGACAAGGTCCTTGTCACCGCATGTCCCTGTCATTTAGAAGTGAGAGAGTGAAGGATAGATAGAGATGGTGTGATGGAGAGGAGGACAGCGGGCTGTGTTTCGCCCCAGAGAGCCTCAGATGGAGAGTGATGATAATGCAGCAGTAGACAGAGGACAGAGAGAGGAGGAGAGAGGGGTGAGAAGAAGGGAGAAGAAAAAGAGAAAGGCATGATTGTATAGAAAGGTTCTAATAATGAAGATAGAAAGACAGAGCTGAGTTTGAAAACAAGAGTTAAGGCTAGGATGGGCAGAATAGAGCAGAAGTCCAAAATGGTGAAAGCAAAGTATGCATAATACCCTCCAGAATATGTCAAATTGCCACAAAAGTGACAGCTATCATCATCACTAGACCCTCTCTACTCTGGAGATCTATACAACTTGCTGGGCTCTTTGCCAAATTTAAGCCTAATTTTATCAGGAAAATTGACTGAGACATTGTAAACTGACAGCTAGCATAAGCATGTGTCTTGAATCTCGTTTGATGCCCTATTTATTACTGTTATAAAAATGCAATCTGTTTCTACATGTTTTATTTGGATAATCAGTCTGATCATTACCTTTGCATTTGCATCTGGTACTGTTTGCATTCGTTCACTGTGATCAGATTTACAGTATCAGTCAAAAGTTTGGACTTTGGTGCTGTAATTTTTGTGTATATTCTGCAGGCTATAGGTTAAATGGAGGCACTATAATCTTGAATAAACATGGCAGGTGTAGCGGATCAGTGATTGAATCGTCATTGGAAATGGACAGAATCATATTTTATCACACTTTTGAAGGAGGCAACAGAAATATCTTTTCCCTTATCCTCACTGAGGATAAGGGAAAGGAGTGATGGCTGATGGGAACAGATCATACAGGAGTTATTCAGAGTGAGGATTCTGCCCAGAAGGCAGGACTCTCTCACAAATGAGAACATAGAGTACTGAGTGCACAGACTCCTGGCTAAGATCTGACCACCCACAGAGGTGGTCTGGTATCACATCCCCTCATATTTTGATTGTAGACGGAGTGTAGATAGCGTGTTTACACGATTTGTACATGTTTTCCTTTATTAGTCAAGATAACCAAATCCAAATTACACATAGTGTCACATGAATTATCGTATGGCATGAATATGCATCACACTGAAATCATATTTCTGGCACATTCTCTTTTTTTTTTATTTTTCTTATTTACAATTGTAAACATCTAATTTCATTCCAAAAACAGTCACACAACCACACTGATTAGCTTAAAAATACATGAGCTATTCAAGTGTCCTACCACGACTAATCATCATTTGCAGCATATGGGGCAGTAAATAATCCTTAGAAATGTGACAGATGAAGTTCAGTGGAGTTTGAGGTGGAGGTGAACTGGTAAGACAATTTCACCTTTGGTTGATTTATGTTTTTTTTAGGCTTTCTTACATGAACAGCATTTGTTATAAAGAAAGAGAAAGAAGTTTGTACTCAGTGTATGCCATAGAGCAAAGGGTGCCAATAACTGCAAGATACAGTAAAATAAATAAACCCCAAGCATTTGTGATAGTGAATGAACACTCAGTAGAAGATGAAGGGTCTTTTCTTAACATTGCAACAAGCTCTGGAATAAAATGACAAAATACTTTGTCCATGCCCTCCAGAAAGACACACATAAGCATTTACTGATCTGACGCCCCTATTGGCAGCACAACTTCTCTTGCCAGTGCCTTCCAAAACAGTTATAAACCCAACTGTTTCAAAAATATAAACATTTTTCTGATCTGACACAGCCACAGTTAAAAGTTGGTTAGATTTAGGCACAAAAAAACTTTGTGAGTTAGGCAGTAATTGTGGTCAAAAAGAAAGCAACACTGACTATCAGTAGGAGACAGGGAGCAGGAAGCAGTCTCAGTTTTTTTTTTTTTTGTTCCCTGTTTTGTTGACTGAAACCACCCCAATGTTCTTATGTGGCTCTACAACATCACACTATTTCCTCCTTTGCTCCCAATGGAGATATAATTCCTATGGCCACTAGAGGGCTTTGTCACTTAAACATAAACATATGTCATTATTGGGCATTTGCTTAAATGACTGATGGTGTTGTTTTTCTTGAGAGGAAAGTCTCTAACAATGGCCTGAGCAACAGGATCACGTTGAATATAATGTTTCTTTTCTACATTCCAAAAATAATTCAAACCTGGATTTGAGTGATGAGTGATGATGTGGTGGTCACACCACACCCACCCTGACCCCAAACCAGTGGTGTCCACCACAGCTCCAGGGGTGCTTTCATGTTTCTCCCATTGTGTACTGTGTGTCTGTGTATGTGTTGAACATTTAATCTCCCCTTCAGCAATCCATACAATATGGCGTATAGAAAAAACTCAAAGGGGATCTCCTTTGCTCATTTCCAGCGTTATATCTTTATTCTGGGACTCCACTAGAGTAGCTTTGAATGATTCACAGTTGTTTATTTAGCTTATACTGGCCCTTTATGCAGTGCCTCAGTTCAGCCTCTGTCTCTTTAAGGCCCCTCTCCCTATGAGCCCACTCTATTCTGATTGGCTAGCTTTCCGGAAGTCTGCAGAGGGGCAGCCGTATCAGAGTCATGTTAAGTTACCACTAATGGAAACCCAATATTTTCTGCTTTACTGCTTCATGTTAAAATGAATAAATAATGCAAGACTTTTATTGTGAAGAGTTGTTATTGTTTCATGAAATGAAACATGTTCCTCACCGAATTAGCAGAGCTTCATTAGCGGCGCTAAGAACCAGTCGACACAACAACATATGGAGATATTTGGAGCTCTTTATTCAGCGGATCAGTTAGAAATAATGCAGGGAGGAATAGTACAAGCAGAAAGAGCCACAGTGATGATGATGTTTGATGAAGAGCTATAGGCGACCAGGTAACTCCAACAGGTAAACAACTTATTTTTTCTTTGCCTTGCTGTGTAATAGAAAAACGCTCACAACATGACAACTCGACTCGAGTCATGGCTTGGCGTGACTACCCCCAAAACAATGGAAAAATGCCTTAATGTTAGCGGTGCGGAGCAGTGAACTCGCGCGCTATGTGTGGAGCAGATGAGCATATAAAGAAATCCGTCACAAGCTGACATTGGCTCGGACTTAAAGTAGAAAAACCATTGGAAACCTAGCATTCAGAGTAGAGTCTGAAGCCGGTGCTTTTTGCTCACAGGGATTGCTTCTATGTTGTTTACCTCATTATTTGACACTTTGGCCACATTCAACATGAACATCCAACATTGTAACATTATATATATGACTGAGAATAAGGAAAAGCATAAAAGGTCCCCTGTAACAAAGCAGTGACACACATGCTCAAGCAACAGTGTGCTAGGAGATGTCGGTTAAATGTATGGAGCTTGATCCACGTGTTATAGCTCGAGCTTATTACCTGTTGTGAAATAGCTTTACATATTGTTCGTGCAATGAAAGAAGATGGGTAGCTCATGCGCCTTTCATTCTTGAAATTGAAAAGTGCATTGTGGGAAAATAACTTATTCCCTTTTCTTCTTGACATGAAAGAGACTTATTTTGATATTGTGTTGTTGATGGGTTTTTTTTTATGTGTATATTCTCTTGATCTTGTCCTTATACCTGCTTTTGATGATTGGTGTGCATTCGACTGTGCAATGTGTTTTTGTGTGTCTGTCACTCTGTATGTATGGGCATATGCTTGTGCCTGAATGGTTTGATGTCTGTTGTTTGTTCAGTTTGTATGGGTTGAGCCTTTTCTATCCTTTCTACCCTCTCCATCCTTTCCCAGCATGCTGCAAACAAATGTGAACTTGTAAAGGCTGCAGGCGTTCTCAAAGCAAAATATCCACTGTCATCTTTGAATGTGCAGCACTGCTACCCACCTCTTTGTCCCAAAGTCACCCCGACTTCTCAGCAAAGAAGACACTCTAAGAAAGTGATTTTTTCCCTCTCAGCAGCAAACAATAGCCACTTGGAGTATCTGAAGTCTGAAGTAAATACATGTCCTCTATCAAGATTTAAGCTGAACAATACTTTTTGTTGGAAGTTGAGATTGACCCAATAGGGGTTGTACTGACAAACAGGCAAATCAGCCTGATTTCCGCAGGATAATGGCACACTTTAAGAAAAACCCAATGTGATATATATAGTATGTTTATACACGTACAGTGTGGTCCAAAACTCTGAGACCACTTTCCCATGTAATTCTCCCATTTTTTCTTCCAATTACCAACCATCACACAGACACAGGCGTGGGATGCAGCTTATGGATTTCACGCATGTACCAAGTGTCAGTTCCCATCTCCATAACATCCTCATTACATTGGATTCCATATCTGTTTAATGATTTTCTACCAGGCTGATGTGAAAAAAAGCTGTTGGCAAGAGGCATAGCACACTTTCCATAAAGATTATTTTAGTAAATGTGAGCTCAGTCAATCAGTCTCTTTTCAGAAACAGTGACACATAGTTTGAAAGCAAAAAATGTGACCACAGAATGTATAATTCGATTCGATTTAGTTCCCAGGTTTAGTAAAAAACTAAGGACATGTAAAATTTTAAAAGCGTATGTGGTCTTATATGTGTGTGCATGTCTCCTAGCTAGACAAGATGTGTATTTACATTCATGTTAGACCTATCACATCAGAGAAATAATCCATCAGAGTTGTGTGTTTCTCTCTGTTCCCCCCAATGAACTCTGCCACATTTCCCCCCTTTTATTTATTGCTAGATTCAAACCTATTCTCTTTATTGGAGGCAAACAGAGGGAAGAAAAAGAAAAGAATGAAATGGCTTTGATGTGTAGATACTGTACTATTCCTTGTGAGGGGCATCTCCGCATATATGCTGCTTTTTCATGCTTCCTCTCTTTCTTACTTCCTCTCTTTCTTTCTCTCCTCTTGCATACTATTTGTCTGTATTGATTTTTTCTCAGACATGAAAGGGGGTGCAGATAGCGTCGGTATTGGATGGGTTTGATGCGTGTGTGCCTCTACGTGTGCGTCTGTTTGACTTTCAGTTTGCATCTGTGTGTATGTGTGTGCATGTGTGTGTTGCATCCCTACACTTCTGCCAGATTCCTTTCAAGGGCATCATGCATACAACCTTTGTAATTTTACCAAGAAGAGGCTGTCTATACTGTTTTCCACCCATTTGAAAGTGATGCCACAAGAAAGGAAGTGGCTTCTTTGAAAAAGCCTAGAGGTTCCTTTTTTTTTTTTACCCTTAGTAGTCACGAAGGGGCATTGATCACAGCGGCATGCTTGACTCCTCTCTCAGTGGCAACAAAATAGTGCTGATGACTTTAGATGTGTCTGGGAGGATATTGGAGGGGGTCTGGCTCACAGAACAAAATAAAAGCCAAACGTTGGACTGATCTGCCCTGCTTGTATTGGTTCAAAAGGAGCTGTGATTTTTGCTGTGCCTATCGATCTATCTTTGACATAGCAGGAAACACACACACACACACACACACACATATACATGGAGATACATACACCCCAGACACACAATTCTATACATATTTAGGTATTTCTCTTTTTTAAGTATGTTAACAAGCTAACTTACCTGTATGTTAAAGCCTTAAAACACATTTATACATCATGTATGGGTTTCGGGATGGTGCATTACTTTGAAGCAATGATACTTCCCTATTCAGTATATATAGCACATGCATATTTGGAAGACACACAGTTTGGAATATATAACATTGACGCATTAAGATTCCCTGTACTCAGCTGAACACACAATGCCAAGCTTTCTCATCATCATAATAATAATAAAGAAATGGAAGATGGGAAGGAGAAATGGTTGAGGAAGAGAAAAATAATGTGAGGAAGAATCATTGCAATATATTGGAGTAGTTAAAAATAAAACCTAGAAAAGATGAAATGATGGAAAACAGTGTAAAGAATGCAAAAGTGGCAAATATATCTGTGGCATATACACAAAGTGTATGTATATGTATATGTATGTGTGTGTGTGTGTGTGTGTGTGTGTGTGTGTGTGTGTGTGTGTGTGTGTGTGTGTGGAGGTGGTCAGGCAGTCAGGAATCGTGTCATCCTGTTGCTATGAGACAGCTGGTCTCACCAGAGGGGGCGAGAGAGAGAGTGAGAGAGGGAGACAGAGAGACATTGGCAGGGAGATGGAGAGAGAGGTTTACTAAGGCCAGTTCTACACTTTTCAGAGCCCCTTGGCATGATTTTGTTTGGTGGCCAACTTTGGATTACAACTTACCAATTACAATTCAGAAGACATGCTGTTTAAAAAGCATTTTGTGTTGTTGTACTGTTATACTGAATGTAAACGTGATACAATGAAAGATATAAAGAACAAACAGGAACATTTCAGCTGCAGACTGAAACCTGACTGTGACACCGATGTGTCACATTTACCAAATTACTGTAGATGTCCCAGTATTTGGCAGGGTTTGATGATAATTTTTCAACATTTATAGGGGCACCATGCATTAACAAAAGCATATGTGTCTGTTCTGAGGCATCATTTTTGGGAGCCTCTGCCTATCAAATATATACACACTTGTTGAATTAGTTCTAATTTTTGCTTTAATGATCACGAGCATGAAATGTAAGCAATCTTTATTATTAATAGTAAAATAAATTGAAGGATGCAAGCAGGTGTCATTCTACCTTTAGATCAAGGTAGGAGGGAGAAAGAAGAAGAAGAATGAAGGAGATTGCAATTGCAACACTTATGGCTGTAATATATATAGTGTATGTGTCAATCAAGGGAGCAAATGAAACTGCTGCTCTTCAGGATAACTGACACACATCAGCTCTGGTAAATAAAATAATGGTGTGTGCTAAAGTGTCGATGTGTTTCAACCCACATTAAAATGCTGCCAGTGTGTGGGCTTACCTTGAAAACAGTAGGTACAGAACCAAGCCGACCCCTCAGAGCCAAACACCTGATTTTTTTGCTGCGTTGTGGGGTTTGCATTATTATACACATTTTAAAATTGTGTGGTAAGGTATAGACAAGAGGCAGCAAAGCAATACCAAAAAGATGGATTTATATCCATTCATGTGTCAAGATCTGAAGCAAATTCTAGAGGTAATTCTACACAATTACTTAAAGTCAATGGCATCACAAGCCAGAACAGTAATACGGATTAAAATAGCGCAATAATAGTATTTTTTACAGCTTGATGAACAAATCAAGACACTGATCGTGATTATAGTCCAGTAAAAACTTAACCCGGACTAAAAAAACCTCATCCATGCACCACCCACCATCAAAGGATCTTGTCTGTCCCAGCTCCTGCTCCCATCAAGCCCCACTGCCAAGTCACCCATTGTTGCTTTTATAAATGTTGAATGGATGGGTTGAATTTGAGTTCAAACTCTTCGAGGAACTTATTTAAAAAAAAAAGTTCAAATTTAAAGCGGGTGATAAAAAGAGGAAAGAGTAGGAGGGGAAGAAAAAAATATAAACGCAGAGAAAAAAAGATGATGAGGAAGGAGAGGAGGGGAGATGGAAAGATAGAAGGCAAGTAAATGGGAAGTGAATTGGAGGATTCAAGGAAGATGGGGACAAGGGAGGTGTGTGTGTGTGGGCGTGCGTGCGTGTGTGTGTGTGTGTGTGTGTGTGTGTGTGTGCGTGTGTGTGTTTGAGTGAGCGAGGCACTTAAACTGTTGTGTTCATATCCCTCTCTCGCTCTTCCATCTCGAGCTGAAGGCAATAATATGATGATTGGGATATGATCTATATGGGTTTGGCCTTGAGCAGGGATTGCTGTCTGGTTAGCCTTCACGCACACACACACACACACACACACACACACACACACACACACACACACACACACACACACAGAGAGAGAAGGACCCGCTTTAATCTAGCATGCATTTAGACTAGACAGACGATTTTGTCTTACCCTGTAAATATGTCAGCCAATGCTCTTCTCTCCCTCCTTTCTCTCATTTACTTTTCTGTCTATTCTCACTCTCCACCTCACATCCCTCGCTCTATCCACCCTCCTAGGTTCTCTCTCTCTCTCTCCTGTCTCGTTCGCCCCTGTGTCTGGTTTTTGATCTCCACCTTCTTTCCTCCTCTTCCACCTCTTCCTCCTTTTCCATCCAATCTCTTCTTTTCCCCTTCCCACCTTCATCCTGCAATCCTGCCTTTCTGCCATCCATTTATCTTCCTACCCCCACCCTGCACACGCCACACATACACACACACACACAGATGTGACGGGAAGGCCAAGTGCGTGCACGTGTGTGTGTGTGTATGTGTGTGTAAGTGTGTGTGAGCCAAGAATCTGTCACAGCTTGAGTGGTCTGACTTTTCTTGCTCTGGATCAATGAACACGAAGAATGGTGTCCCACGCTGCCCCTAGGAATCTACGTGTGTTTGTGTGTGTGTGTGTGTGTGTGTGTGTGTGTGTGTGTGTG
Source organism: Thunnus thynnus (assembly GCF_963924715.1). NCBI lineage: Eukaryota > Metazoa > Chordata > Actinopteri > Scombriformes > Scombridae > Thunnus > Thunnus thynnus. The sequence continues at coordinate 6,017,347 of NC_089519.1, read as the reverse complement.
TATGTGTGTCTGCTTGTTTAGATTGAACTCCTCAAACAAGTATATCTAACATATTTCCTGTCAACACTGCGGTAGTTAGAAAAGCCGTTGTGTTTTTTCTTTTTGTGTGTGTCTGCATGTGTGTGTGTGTGTTTGAGTGTCGTGTGACCAGTGACCTATGTGGTTTGAGGCCTGTAGCAGTAATCTAAGCTGGGGTCTGGAGGAAGGAGCGGGTAGGGCAGTCACTATATGGATCAATATGTCAGCAGTGCACAGTTGTTCTCTTTCTCTCTCTCCTTCCTCGTCCCACCTTTTTTCCCTCTGTCGCCATCTTTCCATCTCTGTATCCTTTCTTTTTTTCTTTCTTACTTTCTCTGTCTTTCCCACTTTTTCTTTCCTTTTCATTTTTCAAATCCTGCTCTCCGTCTGTAAATCACCCCCCAACCCCCCCACCCCCCCTTTACTTATCTTTCTTCTGTGCCAGCTTCCTTCCCCACATCCCTTTCCCATGGCCACTTGCCATTCCATAAATCTATCTTTCTCTCTCTAAATCACTGTCTTCATCACCTCTCACCATCCTCCATCTCCCTCTCTTTCCACCGAGATAGCCGGTCTCCCTTCTTTCCTCCTCACTCCCTCTCTCTCTCTCTCTCTCTCTCTCTTTTGTCTCTCTCTCTCTTTCAAGGCGGGAATCTATTTCTGTGCATTACTAATCTGTCATTGCTGGCCTCCAACAAAAAGACATATTCTACTTTTCTCTCTCTCTTTCTCTCTCTTAGCTCTGTTCTATAACTTCATCGGCAAGACTGATGAGCAGAGACACTATTAAAAATTTTTTTTTTTAAAAATGTAAAGAAATGTCCAAGAAAATTTGTGAAAAGGTTCAACAGAGTCACCACAATATTCCTATATTATCTCTACATGGACTTCCAGTGTGTCTGTGGTTCGGTTCTCAAAAGCGAGTTTATGGTGAGCTTGTGATAACTCTGGCATTTCTCATCTCCACCTGGTACATCAAGTATATCAAGAAAAAAAAAGAGATAAGGACCTGTTGTGGCTGTGCAAATTATGACTCTGTCTGCTAGAAGCTAAGGAAAGTAGGGTGACATTGTTATACTTTGAGAGGAGATCAGGGTGAACGGAAGAGTCAACAACAAAGCAATTTACTTGGACGAGGAAGACGTCCTGTCAATAGCAATCGTGTTGTTTTCTTTTACCCTTGAACACGATCTTTACCAAACATTAACAAAAGTGTTTGTGACTAAACCAAGCCAAACCTGATAAATAGCAGATAGAAAACAGTCAAGGATTGTTTTCATATGTGCCAAATGTGTTTTGGACCCTCAGGCTGTGGACCAGTGCTGGGCCTCTGAACATTGTTAGCGGGCTGCGAGGAAAACCAATTGATTTGGCAGAAAAGCCTGAGAAAAAAAGCAAACTATTCTTTTCGCTGCAGAAGCTATTATAGGATATTTTACGGTAATTACCTTAAACTTGGCGCAGTCTGTGCTGCATTTTTCTTCATCACTCCCTGTCACACCCAACAACAATAGCCTACTGATTTTTAATGAAAGCAATAATAATGATAGTGACAATATATTTATACTTAAATGCATATATGTGGTGAATATTATGTCAGTGTTGTTATTTTGGTTTATTCATGTAATTTTGTCTCTTGTTTTTTTTTTTTTAGTAACTGTCTTTGCATTATTTAAAAAAAAAAATCCCTGTTATTTTGCCAAATTTTCTCTCTCATCCCTCCTTCACTCCTCACTCTCTCCCCTCTGCTTCTGTCATCCATCTCAAATGCTTTTGAGGAAAGAGTGAGAAAAAAAAGAAAGATGTTTGATCAAATGAGTTGTTTGGATAAGTCATGACAAGCCAAATCACTGATGACTGGCGCATACACACACACACACAGGCAGGGTGTATAAGGCACTTTCACGTCTCACATTCTCTTCTTTTTCCCTTTTATGTCAGAGGAAGATTCAAAGATTAGCCCGAGGCACTTTTTCTCCTTCAACTCCTCCCAAACTCCCACAGTTTCCCCCATTTTTAGTTCTCTCCCCCTTTCTCTTCCTATCTCTCTCTCTCTCCGAGACCACGATAGTGATGATTTAACTCCATGCTCTGAGAATCTGACGCTAAAATCTCTGACACACACTCCCACATGCACACACACACACATATACCTTGGCACCCTGTGTGTGTGTGTATATGTGTCTTGTTTGTCATATGAAGCCATGATCATCCAGTCTGAAATCTGGCATCTCTGGGGTTAGACTCTCATCCGTGTTTAGCTTTCATCTCCCTCCTCAGCTCTTTCTCTCCTCTCCCTCTCTGGTCCTCAGGGACAGAGCTTCCACCTCTCATTTCTTTAATTATGCTTTTTAATTCCAATAAGCCCCGAGCAATGTTTTCTGAATTTATTAATCTTTATGACACGCAACATGGAGAAAACTGTCCCTTAAAGAGACATGTTATTCAATATATATTATTGTTTTGTTTTTAATTTAAAACCACAAAACAACAGAAATTAATTTCTTTTAAGTAATCAGTCGACCACTGATATTAGCCACTCTGGAGAGCAGCAGTCAATGTGGCTGAGAGTGTTTGCAATTAAATATCATATTGCCACCACATACAAACAAGAGCTAAATATACAAGAACTAAAAAAAAATAAAAAAATCCAGCAGAAACATTGAAGTAATGAATCCAGGACTATCCATCATCTTTTTCTCATCTCCATTCCTCCAGGATTACTGTTCACTTCAGCTTAAACAAACCCAATAACCTCCACTCACAGTATAAACACCAACAAGATCATCTAGTTAGTTGCACAGCCACATACAACCTACAGAAAACTGCACACTACTGCTCTTACAACTTGTTCGCAGCTATCTAGTAGCAAAGGAAATTAATCAAGGTTTTAACCCTAATCTTTTTATACAAAGAGCTGACATCACCTCCTGTCTGATGCCTCTCGGCTAGACGCTTAAATACCAACTTCTTTAACTCTCTCATTGAGGATTTAATTCGCTGGTCTGTCTAAAAAAAGGTAAACGTGGTCCTTGGGTTTACTATCCATACTCTATGATAAATGAGCTCATACCATTAGAAGATGAAACCCTCATTATTTTAACAAAATGAACAACAATTATTTTGTTAGCATAAAAAAAACAAAGCCTTCAGGAAAACGTGCTAGCATAGTGGCACGAGTACTCAGCCCTCTCTGCGCTGCTATTCTTACAGCCGTGTCCAAACTAGCTGTGGCCCTTCGACTCATTCTGCCCAACTTTTACTTATTTTTGTAATTGCCATCCCGGTCTAGACAAACTGAAAGATCTGCCTGACATACTTTTGATCAAGATTAAATTCCAAGGCTGGAATTTCAGTAAAAGTCCTTCAAAGTAAGCGTTTGTCATTGGTGACCCAAAAGCATCTGATCTGACATGCCTGTCATCAGGCCATCATTTGTCAGTGCCCTCCGAAACCACTACAAATCACTGTTACATTCAATTATTCAACTTTTTTTTTTTTTTTATTGATCTGACATTGTTATGGTTAAGTTGTGATTAGGTTTAGCCACTTGGTTGGGTTAAGGAAAGATGTGGTTTGAGTTAGAAATTGGTTACTAACTTCTTTCTTAAAGTAAAGGAACCTACATTATCATGGTTACAATACAGTGATCAACTGCTTATATGGATCAAAAAGCTCGGGACAGAATCATTCCTGTACAAATGCAGTATTACAGTGTTCATTTTGGGTGTTTTCATACATGAACATATATGGAATTTTTTTTTTAAACTACAGTAATTCTATTTTACTCCAATGATACACGTATGATGTGTATTTAGCAGCTGCAGCATCATTATTAGGCGTTGCAGCGCAGCTCTGCAGGTTTGTGTGGAGGTGCGGGTTGTTGGCATGTTTATTTTTAACTGCACAACATTTTATTCCTCTCATTCAACGGCTTTCTCACTACCACTGCTCGCTCTCCTCATCCACTCTCTAGTTCGCTCGACCACTGCTTCTCTCTCCCCCTCTCTTTCTCTCGTCTTTTTTAAAATGAGTCGGGAAGACGACGTCAAAGCCTAACTTTTACTTTTAATGTTATCAAACAAACAGAAATGTCCTCCCCTCTTCCTGGCAATGTTTTTGTCCTCCCTCATGACAGGGTTACAGCTCTAATCAGCGTGATTGCCGGCTGTGATTGGCCACTGCGGCGTTACAGGTTGCGTATCTTCAAAAGTTGATTCTGTTTCAACTTTCTCGCTGCGGCCCCCAGCCTAAACACACAACCCGCCTGCTTCCAGCTGATTATCTGAGGCTGGTGCTGCGTGCACAATGAAATCATGGCAGGAAAAAGAAAGTCATTTTCTCTCAATGAAAACGTAGTCTCCTTGAAGATTATGACAAACTGCCAAAAACGAGCCAGCGAGACGCAGCAGCGAAACTGCAGCGAAACTGCAGAAACGAAATAACGAAAAAGAAAAAAAAAGTGGTTGTAATAATCATCCACTTATAGTGATCAATTTGACCCAGACAGATGTGATCACTAAAGCGGTTTCCACTGTAATCGGTCAAAGATGGGGAACAATTGTGATCATGGTCACGGGAAACAAGCAACTATCGTCTGTGTCAAAGTCTAATGCTTTTATTTTCCATCCAATGCTTTGCCAAAAACAATCTACCCTGCCTGTATATACACAAACTGTCCTCAATCAAGGCTCTTAAACAACATCATACTACCTTGTCAGATAAACAAAAACACATGTCATTGTTAGACATTTTGACATATATTTTACAATCTCGTCATTACATGATGTCAATATGATTTCGAATGAGGTTTTCTTACTTGGAGCAGAACGCAGAACTTCCTGTTGCACTTTTGCTCTTTACTGGGGCCTACATGGTAGCTTGGTCACATGCTGGGTAGGAAAACCGAAACATGGTCTAGTTGTTATAAAATGTCAGCACTCTGCAGCATGCAGACAGTTACTCAGCAACACAGGTAGATGTGATTGGACCTTTTCTAGATCAGCCTCTTACTGAGAATCTGTGTCTCACTGCTAATTCCAAAGTAGGACACGTATTTTAAAAAAACAAATGCTTAGAAAGATATTATTCATTTTGATGTGATGAACTACTTTGTGCTGACTCTAGAACGTGGTCCAAATTGACTGTTCATTAGGTAGCATAAGTTGACATGGAAGGACGGCTGGGTCTGTGGTGTGAAAAGGTACACAAGGGAACAATGTGGTTGCTGACTAAGTCCTTCTGGTAGAAGGGGCTGTTTTAGAAGACGCATTAATTCAGACTCCTTCAGCAGTAGTTCATGAGAAGGTGAGAACATTTATCATGAAATGCTTTCTTTTTAATTAGCTGTACAAGTTGCATGTCAGCTCAAGTCTTTGTTTCTAGTTGCTAGCTTGTGGAGTGCAGCTTGAGTCTTGGTTTCTCCTGGTTTGTCACTGGAAATGGAAGCCAGGCAATAACTCCGTCCACTTGTTATCAAACTCATTTAAAGCATTTGATGACAAAAGGATAATTTTTTTCTGAAAATGGGCTCAACACTGTCTGCCGGGTGCTATTTCAGTAAGAATATAATTATAAATGATGCGGTGAATCCTCTTTTAAAACAATGCTTTTTCCTATACTGGAGGGAGGAAGTCACTCTACAGCAGGCACTCCTCATAGAAGTTTGGGATCAGGGGGAAACATGCAAATCAATCACCAAACTCAGGCTGCTGTTTCTTAGCTTCCTACTTTTCCCTCCCCAACTTGTAAAACTCCCTCCATCCCTCCATTACTATCTCCATCTGACATCTCTCTATCCCTCCCACTCTCTGGCCTGGTTTGCAGTCCTTCTCGCCATCCCCCTGTGAAAATAGTAGCAAAGCCCTCCGCCCACACATTCTCTCACACACACATATGTTCCATCTTGAGAAAGAGGAGGAGGAAGGGAGAGATGAAAATGAAGACAGAGGGAAATAAGAAAAGGCAGAGCAGAGGTATGTGTGTTGGTACAGTTTCATGATTTCCATCAGTCAATCAAATCATGTTTTCAGTGCTATGGTGTCTTTTTATTTGGATTTTTTTGCTGATGACACCAGGTTACTGTGGTGGTCTTTTTTTTCTTTTCTTTGTTTGGTTGAGTGTTGCTGCTGAATACTCAGCTCTTCTTTTATTGATTTCAAACAAACCAGAAAATAGAGAAACATCACTACTTGCGTACTTGACTTCGACCAGGCACCACTCCTCTCTCAGCTACATGTTCGAAGAATGATGTTGAAATGACCTCATGATAGTTCTCTAATTCTAGCTCTGGTCAAAATATATTTTTAGATTAAGATTTTTTAAGGAAATAGTAAAGTAAAGTAAGTAATAAAAAAAATGTATTGTGGTAATGTAGAGGCACCACTACATGGTTTGTCCACCAAAGGGCAATGACTTTTCACCTTTATAATGTCCTGCGCAATATAATATTCACAATAACCAAATCTAAAATAACCTAATTTAAACCATGCTCATCAACAGTGTTTGTTATGTTTTTTATGTTAAAGATCCCCTCCAGACATGTTTTAATGTGTATAAAATACACTACTTTCATATTTTGTGTCTAATATAGTTTTTTTTTTCCCACAAACAAGTTCAATTATTTTGTTAAAATTCTTAAAAACACATCTCCTCTCCCTCATTAAAAAAATCCATAATCTATAAGTATACAAAATTTCAAAAGTTTAACTGGTGGACTCGTGCTGTCTCCTACTTCACTGTAAAGTCCGTTTTCAGATCATCACATTTGTGTGAGCCGCATACTGGACGATGATTGGCTCCAAACTAGTTGTGATGTCACAAATCCTGCTCCTAGCTTTTAAACTGAGATTTTCAGAAACTTTCCACTTTTCTGCAGATGAATGTGAAAACAACCTTGTAGTTTCAAACTCTGCACAGACATCATTCTGCACAGTGAAGCTCAAATATCCAACCGACGGAACAAGAAGCAAAACACATTTCTGAGTGGAAAAATGAATACCAACAGATATATTGTTAAAGATATCAGTGGATTCTGAATGCTGAGCGGTATATGTAAAATCCGATGAAAGATATGGAACATGGGCAATGATATGATCTGTAGGGGGGACAACAGACAGGAAAAGCCCCCCCACAGCACTACCCCATCATGTGTGGGAGGATTTGTGTGCATGTGACCTGTATGGGTATATCTCAATATGCATGTGTGTTTGTATGAATTTGTGTTTTTGTGCTGCACAGATTTCATTGTGAGTCTGCTGTTTTGTATGTATTTGCCTCTTTATATATTAAAATGTGGGCTTGTGTGTGGGTGTTTGCACTATCCAGTTGTTCTCTCTTGTTCCCAAAATGAATGTGACCTCAACACGGGTGTGTAAGTCCACATTGCATAGCATATGTGTAAATATGTTCTGTGTATTTTATTCATATTTTAATTGTGTTTTTTTTTTCTTTTGTAATTGTTTCTGTGCATATTCAGGTTTTTGTATGATGTGTATTTTGATATTATTTGTGTGTGCTTGAATATTGTGTATATGTGTACAAATGGGAGTGTTTCTGAAATTGTGCATGCATGTCTGTGCTGTGCTGTGTGTGTGTCTGTGTGTGTGTGTGTGTGTGTGTCTGTGTGTGTGTATGTGTGTGTGTTTGTGTGTGGCAGATTATAGTCTTTCACCCATCACTGAGCACACAGCACCCGCGGGCTCAGTTACTCATCCTGGTTCTTTCCACAGTTTAGCTGGTAACAACACACTACTGTTGCCTGTTCTGTCAATACTTAAAAATGCAAAACCTACAAGTCACAAACATTCCTTCAAATGTCATACAAATGCTGTTATATAATATTTATTTTATTCCATCATAAAACACAACTCAGGACTGTATCCTCATCCTGTGAGTCAATCCTCCGTCTCAAACACGTCTGCAACCCGACAGAGAAGGGAGGGAAGTAGAATTTGGTATTCTTTGATTAAAAAAACATATATGAAACAATTACATCAGGAATTTCCCTAATTTTGTATTTATTGGTTGTTCAACCTGTTGATGTGTGATTTAAGTGGGTGCAGAAAGTTTGATGCTAGCTGGGAATTTCTTTATTCTTCTTTTGTTTTTAAGCTAAGCTGTATAATGAGTCATAAATTTCAATAACTAATTTGAATACTGTAGGCCTGTAGGGTAATCTTTTTTTTTTATACCAAGCATATACTGTAGGTCAAAATACAAACGAAAAATGTGTAATGTGTTATGTGTTAGTTAATTTAACTTGCCCCTCTAAAAGAACAGATGGCTCCAGTGGTTTAAATGGGCTACAGCTGCTGCTGATGGTACAATCTAAATTTAAATGTAAACCTCCCAAGTTCAAAACACAGGATTTGACCCTGATATCACTCTCAAAATTATCACTAGACTACAGCCTAATAAGTTCAAATGTTTTCTGATGTTTTACAGTAGAGAAAAAAAATTCAATTATGATTTTATGATTTCTTTTTAAAGCTGATTGCAGATGGCTTTTGATTATGTATGTGGATTCAGCTCGAAAAAATGAATGAATTGGATTTTAAGTGACTGAACATGAAGGTGTTATTTGAGAGGAAACACAGCGTGACTTCAGGATCGTGCTCCAGACTAGGAACTACGTAGTTGTTGCTGTTTTTGGGGCTGTCATTATCGTCCCAGTTACTTTTTAACCAACACCACAATCCTGCTAAGTGTGGCAACTCAAGCTGAAATTACTCACATCTTAACTGTAAATTATTCACACTTCAACAAACGCCCATTAAATGTGTGAATATTGCGCCTGAATCCTAACCTTAATCACTGGTTCACAGTACGTACTGACAGCAGTTAGCACAAAGATACAACAACCTCACATATAACGCGCAGCACAAGGCGAGATGTATCTATGGATACTGCACATGCAGGATAATCTTCTCAAGGTTCCTCATTATCTTTTTTTAAATTATTGCCTTAATTTAATAAATATGGATAATAAAGAGGAGTTTACTTAAACAACACTGATATTGACCTCTGAATTTACCTTATAGTCCCAACCATCTAAATGGTAATCCCACTGATTCTTATTTTTCTCAATTTTACTCTCCTGATAATTAGAAGTCAGTGCTTTGGTTTCACACTCTATAAAGAAGTGTACCACCATACTACAATAACAAACACTCAGTGAAGGAATTCAAATACTTGACTTCATAATTCACACTTTTCCAACAGTTTATAAGAGTATAAAGAAACACTGATTAGGAATGCAATCATTTTCTGGTTGCACTTTAAATTGATTTTTATTTTAAACTGATTGAATTGACCCTAGACCTGGTGGAGACCGAGACTGACTTGATGATGTAAGTGGAGTCCAAATAGCAATCAGTCAGTGTCTATCTCAATCAGACCATATCCTGCCTGTACGCTGACTCCAGGAACTTCTCCTTTCAACTTATCTCATTCACTTCCCCTTGTCTGCCTGCCAGACTGGAAGAAAAGAGCAGTGGACTGGGCAAATGCCTTGGCCTCTACAGGGTATTCAGACGTACAGTACACACAGACACACAGACACACACACACACACACACACAAAGCCATGCAGTTTTGTTTGGAAATGGTTTCATCTTCAACCTATTATTTACAGTCTACTGGTGACAGCCCCGCTACACTGTATACAGATTTGGAGTGTGTGTGTGTGTGTGTGTGTGTGTGTGTCTCTGTGTGTGATGTGGCACTCTGCACATTGACTCTTGACTATTGATGTTGGCTTTCTATCTCTTTATACACCAGAGAGTGGGGAATATGTTCTTGGTTTTCCCGTACACACACGCGGAGAGCTCTGCATGTGTGCATGCTTGTAAAACCTGTTGAACGTCTGCAGTATTTGAAAATAGATTATTATGACTTATGTTGGTGGATTAACATAAAGAACATTGGAAATATGGCGCTAATAAAAACTACAGTATTATAGCTTTGTTCGCATTGAGCAAAAGAGGAACGTGTTGTGACAGATAGCCGTAGCCAACACATTTTGAGTGCAGCGCTCCTCCTCGAACTGAACTGAATCCAATCATGTAGCCCATACCTATCGGCATATTTCAGCTACTGTTAGCGTTCCTGCTATGGATTTCTCAACATTGTGTAAAGAGCCTCTAATAAATAATTTAATTTTCTATGTGACTCCAATGGTTTTTTATGGGAATTCCCCGTTGCCACTGTATGCTACACGCTTACTTTCTGTAAATGAATCCAAATGAAGCTGAATGTACATGTATTACACCATTAACGATAGCAGCTCCACTGGGACATATTTGAGACCAGTGTCTTGTTCAGAAGCAGCTCAGCAGTCATTAACTGAGGAGGGAACACTCATGTTTTCTTTTCAGTTGAATTAAATTTCCTCTCTAGTTTGGTGATTTGAACAACCAATATATCTCTCTGTCATAAAGCTCACAAATTGCTTCAAACTTGATTCTTTCTGGTTGTAAAACATCAAATCAAGGCCATACAAGACTCATTTTTTAAAAAATCTTAGTGTTAGATGTGAAGTTTAGATTAAAATTTGATAGCTTAGGTAGCCATCATCCCCCTTACAAAGACGTTTAGTGTGAACATTAGACCAAACTCAGTCAAAGCTTAATGTTTCCAAGCCATCACTTTCTATTTACAGTAACCCCCGTTGGTCATATACATGTTCTTTGTTTATTTAGTAAAATTAAAGAATCCCTGGTTTTGGATTGAGTATTAAAATGAACTGGATTAATGATCTCATCTCAAACATGGCCATCAGCCAATCACACCTCAGTAATTTTGCTGTAGAAACCACAATAGCTTTATAGCTGATCCATATGGGCTTGTCTTGAGGCCGTAATGAAGCATGTTTGGGTTTAACATATGATAATTAATGACTTAACAAGGAAATGTGTAAATATACAAGCTTGTTGAAATGAAGCCCCTTTATTGGAGAGTAAACAACGGGCGCTGAAGTCGTTTCCAAAGTGGGCAGATACAATAAATAGTGTCTTCCTCGTCCTGAATAGAAGCAGCATCGGCTCACAAATGGAGCCTCTTGGGAGTTCAGGCAGTCATTGAAGTCACTTTATAGTCACATGCTCCATACATCCTCTAATGTATGTCCACAACCCGTCTCTCACAATAGATGGTGTATGAACATATTCAGTTAGTTGCGATCTGCAACCTCACTGCGAGATGCCTCTAAATCCTACACGCTGCCAATGTAATGTTACAGGGCTCTTTGGTCGTCATCTTTCTGCACCGTCTCCATTAGCCCAGCATCAGACAAAGATAATGAGCACATTATATTTGCCACTACTGACGGTTGTAGCCAATTAGAAACTTCCATCTTGGTCTTGGCGCAGTATCATTGTCAATCAATGGTGTTTTTAAAAGATAACTCAGGGCAGAGCAGGCAATTAGTTAGATTTAAGCTATATATTTTAAAACAATATACAGAATATATACCGAAGAGAAGGTGAGGATTGTAGCTTTCTCTCTTCTCTGTTTCTCTTTCCCTCTTACTCCCCACCAGTGATCATTGTTTCTATTGAGTCTCAGCGTGTCAATAAGATCTCCAGTAAGAACTCTTCTATCGATTATACAGCCTGGATGAGACGGTTGCTGAAGAGCAAGAATGGTGAGAAGAGGCAGGCCAAGAAAGAGGCAGGTGGTGTGGGGCTGGCAAAGCTCATAGCTCAACTTCACTGAAGAGAGTAGCGAACAAGTAATAACTCCCCTCCTCTCCCCTCTCATGCTCCCTCCTTCCATTTTTACTTTTAGAGCAGGAAGCCAGACCTGGCCAAGTACATCAAAGGCCATCCAGGATTTAGCTTTTTTTTCCACTGTCCCTTTACTAAAGTAAATGAGGAGAAAGGAGAACAAGTGATGAGGGGACAAAGACGGGAAAGGAGAGGAGAGGAGAGGAGAAGAGAGGAGAAGAGAGAGAGGAGAGGAGAGGAGAGGAGAGGAGAGGAGAGGAGAGGAGAGGAGAGGAGAAGAGAAGAGAGGAGAGGAGAGGCAGAAATATTGGCAAGGGATTTGCATCCAGATGATAAATCTAACTAAGACCGCTTTTGTTTGTTAACATAATTTAATAGCTAATTGCTAGAATTAATTTGCAAAGTTTAGGTCATGGCTGTGAAACTGTAGCATGCGAGTAAATGCTTGTAGGCTTTGTGCTGGTTAAAGCCAATAAAAAGACAGAGGGACTTGGTGAGGAAAGGAACCAAAGCAAAGAGTGGTGGGCCATTTTAGGAACTTTATCACACCTGTGCAGACTTTTTATCACTCCTCTGACCAACAGATGGATATCACGAAAAGTATGAGCCCCGCTCGAGTCACCATCATTCACCACTGCATTGCAATGTGTGTGAAATATTGTGCGAATTAAATTAAATTTCTGCACAAATGAAAACCAGGTCTTGCAATGATTTAAAATTGTAATCAGTTTAGAAATGAAAACAAAATAATGACAGTCAACTCCCCTCAAATATATAATGAGAACAACACTTGATCATTTGTAAACTTTGCATGGTTGTAGATTTGCTATGATTTCTGTGTGAAAAATATTACCAAAATGATTCTAGTAAATATATCGCCTGACACCTTTTCGGTGCACTGCACTTTCAAATAATGTAACAATTGTGTGTCAGAACTAATTGTGATTAATTGTTATTGTTATCTTTTTTTCTCCCTATTTGAATTTACCTCATCTTTAATACCTTAATCTTAGTAAACAAATATTCCACGTACTAAGCTGAATTGAGTTTGTTTCCTTGTTTATTCTGTCAAGCCCTGACATACGTTGTATTTAATTACTTAAGATTAGCAACATGATCTACCAGTACAGAAAGGTAATTTGACAAAAAAAAAATATCCTGAAGTCAGCTTGATTAATCCGAATACAAAATAAACCACCCCCCTGCCAAGCTTGTCATTAATTGCAGCAAGAGGTGAGGGGAGAGGGGAGAGAGGAGAGGAGAGATGAAAGGAGATTAGATGAGACAAACTGGAAGGAGAGGTGGTGAGGGGAGGGGGTGGGGTGGAGGGAGTGATTGAAGAGAGGTGAACAGAGGGGAGGGGAGGAAAAGGACATGAAGAGAAGAGGATAGAGGAGAGGAAAGAGGAAGGAAGGGGAGGGTGAGTCAAAAACAAGCTGAGAGAGAGAGAGCAACTGCAATAGCGATGTTACAGAGAGAGAGAGAGAGGAGGTGAGGACGGAGTGGAGCGAATGATGTGAAAAGATTGAAAGTCGAGGAGAAATCCTATCCTCCACCTTTCCACCTAAACATGTTCTTTTTCCTCCCATCCTTTTTTTTTTTGTCTTTTTTCATCTTTCCCTTGACATCTGCTGTCACTTTTCCAGCAGGGGATTATGTATTATACATGCAATAATGAATAGCACCATGTGCGGCCTTGCTAATTTACTGTTGTGCAGGTTTGTAATGGAGAAATGAGTCACTACTTTCCATATACATTCACCATAAACATTGTTTCACTGTAGTATATGCCACCTGTGTGTGTGTGTGTGTGTGTGTGTGTTTGCAGTCCCTTTTTCCCTTTTGGTTCATATTGATCGCCATCAGTTTGGCATTCAAAGCACTCCAGTAGATAATTAGTATACACCACTAAGCTCAAATCTTTCTATCTGAGGTTTTCTTGTTAATGCCTGTATGAGGAGGGAGAGTAAGCATGAGAGCACACGCGTCCAAGCACAATATGTTGGAATGATGTCGCTCGATCTCCAGTTATTGTCATTTTCTTCAAGAACGTTATGACACATGAGAAAACTGCATTGAGATAAGTTAGAATGTAGCTAATTAAGGGGGGGGGGGGGGGGGGGGGGGGGGCACACATGCAGACACAGTGATGATGTTGCTGAAGGAAAAAAAATAGCGTGAAATTAACTTTGTGAGAAACAGCTGCGTTCATTTTCAGCGGGCAGATATCCCCTCAGGCAATGGGATCTGGATATTCTGCAGATTTCATAAGTCAGAGGGATTCGTAAATTGACAGCAACATAAATTAAAACATTTAATTATAAGGACTTAACTTATAATACCTTCGTCTAATGCATGTAGTGAATGACATACATGTGTCTATGGAAATGTGTCTAACTTTAGTGTTACTGAGCTTGAAATTGATCATTTTCTGTAAAATGTGGCACAAAGGCTTTAAATACCATGAATCACAAACAATTTACGAGAAAAAATATTGCGAGCCCACAGAATTTAATAAACACCGCTGGCATTGAATGCTACATGGATCCATTTGTACAGAGTTCCCAAATTTAAATTGGAAAAACTCACATGCCTTTTTAGATATGGAAATTGCCTGCCTTGGAAGATGTGCACCAAAAGATCATACTAACCAAACCGCATTTAAAATGGACTGCATTTAAAGGTACAAAGAAGGTATACAAGACTTTTGGGGGCTTTTTTAGCAAATTTGTTTAATACCACAAAAAAAAGACATCTGTGGATCAAAGCCATTTTCCATTTTGGTGAAATGGTCTGGCTGAAAACAAATATGACAAATATGGAATATTTTGCGCCATGGATTTTGGCTTGTGTCATAAATATTGGAAATAATGACAACTGTGCCATGTTTTGTACATTTTTTAATACTCTCAAAATTGGTGTAAGTTGAGGTCCAAGATAAAAGAAGACAAACATGCGAGGAGGCAAAAAAATAAAAAAAATATTCAGTGTACAAAAGCAGCAGTACTTAGGGTGCATATTTATACCTTTTAAAACATTAACCTGCCATATTAGGTGCATATCCATGGTCATTTCTGCCTATAAAACAAGACATGAAGATACAGTACACGCCCGTATCACTGTCGCTTCACATCCCCATGAAATGAATTAGTTCTTCTGTACTCTGTATACCCCCCTCCTCATGTCTATTCACGACTCGAGTGCAGCACTGCAAATCTGAGTAATTACATTTAATATTTTAGCCACTTAGCTGAAACTCTTAGCCACAGTGATTTACAGTGAGTAAAAACATTAGCTTCAGTGAACACTCTCATATCACTATCACTGCTGTAATGACACGAACATTTCCCCAGTGAAATGGCCAATATTATTGTCTAATGACACCAGTGGAATATTATTCTCTTTTATTCAAGCCTTGGACAAGCTCTGAAAAGACCAGTGGAAAACGATGTGTAATATCTTTTCTCTCCTTCTCTTTTATGATATGTTCAATGTCTTTCTCTTGGTTTCTTTGTCCTTACTGTCAGTTTTTAATCCCCCAATGTAGCACCTTCTATATCTGAAGTCTTTATACTGAAGTGGTCCCTGAATAAAATGCATCCTCATAAACCACTAAAAGAACTCACAGGGCTGCCAGTCCACTTATCATGTGGTTTATGGATATATGTGTGAAGTGTGTGTGTCTGTATGTGTGTGTGTGTGAGAGAGAGAGAGAGAGAGAGAACGGAGTACAGCAGATACAGCATTATTTATTTGCTCCCACTCACTGGCCTTCATAACAGTATTGTGAGTGTGCAGTCAGAAAAAAAAGTGTTGGGTTTATTCATAATGCTGCTGTTGGAGAATTGTCGCTGTTTCTTAAGGATCAATTTTCTGTCTGTTTATTTTGTCATTTTTGCAATGTGTTGCATGTAATATACAGCCGGTATCACCTCTCTTATCTGCAAAATGCTTCAGTACCCCGGGAGAGCGAGCCAAATCATCAGTAATGTATTGCTGATGCCAGAAATGTTGCGCCACAGGGAGCGTTCACCAGATTTTCGAAGCATTTGTGAACATCATATTGTCTAATTAACTATGATACCTTGGCATAATTACTCCAAGCAAATGAGACCATGGCGAAGACAGTTGGTAGCCTCTTTCAAAACCGTTACATTGCTACAGCGGAGTTAATTGACAAATTTCTTTCTTCTACAGGCCAGTATTCAGGTTTAGAGCTTTTGAAAACACATCAAGGTTGATTCCAATAGCGATGAGGGCATACAATGAAGGTCGCATGTTTACAGATTGAAAAATCAATGTCATGTTAAAACCTTTCTGCATTTTCACAAATTCATGTGTTGTAATGAAATGCTCGTGCAGAGTTGTTCTTTCCTGACCTCTGTGATTGTAAAATATATTTGCAGCTCAGCCAGACGCGGCAGTGGCTTAAACCCACATTCTCTCTAATGGCCAGCAGGGGGCGACGCCACTGGCTCCAAAAAGAAGTCCGTTAGTATGGAAGTCTATGAGAAAATGATCCTACTTCTCACTTGATTTATTACCTCAGTAAACACTTTCCTAATGGGTTTATGGTCTCAATCTCTAGTTTCAAGTCTTGGTCCCATTTAGAGTAAAACAGACAATAACTCAGGGTACGCTTTAGGGTGTGGCTACCTTGTGATTGACAAGTCGCTATCATGGCACTGTGTGAAGTGCTGCAGTTGGGCCCTGGGGAGCTCCTCCTCAGCTTCACACTCTAGTCCATATATGGTCGCTTCTCATCACTTCTGCCTCCAAAAAACCAAGATGGCGACGTTCAAAATGCGAAACTTGAGGCTATGTCCGTTATTTTTTATATAGTCTATGAAAAAACATGACTTGAAAAACATGAAAAGAATTAACAAAAAAAAGTCAATCAATAAAGTAAATCAGTAATCATTTGTGCAAGTGTCACCATCAATAACACATGGAGAAAAAACAGAGCAAATAAGATGGCATGTAGTTTATCACATGCTGTGTCAAAGCATACAAGTTCCATGCATTGGATTGTCAACTAAAGTTAATAGCTATGTTTAAATGATCTTAATGGTAATGGCAGCAGCAGGTGACATATCAGCTCACAGGCCCTCCTATAATATCCAATGGTTCTTTAAATCCATGTATTGTGTGAGCCATTAGAGGGTTATGTATTTGTATAAAAACTATAAAAAATGAATTTACTTTTATTATATTTTGATGGGATTTCAGTCACACCAGCAGCTTACAGTCATCTCTCTAGTTTTTCTCTATTTATCATAATAGCCAGAAAACCCAGACATATTAAACATTAAAGTCTAATCAGGCTGCAGGTCCGTAAAGTTAAATAACTGACTCTTTCTTTTGCTGTATTTCTGCTTACTTGTGCTTTACTGTTCATCGAGCATGATAGCAATCCTGCACTGTGTGACTAATAGACATTTGAAACACCACTTAATACAGATCAAAAAAATGATGATGTATAAGAAAGAAAGCTGATTGCTTTCTATTTTTGCTTAATTGTGCACTATTGTTCAAGAACCACAGGAGCATTTTTGTTGATGGAAGGTTTTTTTGGTGTTTTTTTTTTTATAAATGCAAATGGATATTCAAGAAAGCCATTTGTATTGCTGCTGTAGTTCGTATAAAAGAATAGTTTTTTCTACTTGATTGTTCACAAAGTGTGACAGTGCATTTACTTAAAAACAAACACAAGCCTTGCTAGCTGCTGTGAAGATATGTTGCTGCATGTGACGTTGAAATGAGAAAGCCGTTTGTTTCATTTTGGCTTAATTGCTTGGTATTTATTTTTCATGATGCCTGACGGGGTTCCCACTGATCTAATAACACTTGTCTGACACATCAATAAACACATCCGTCTTTCCAATGTGACTGCTGGGATGCTTCAGAGTCAACAATAAAGATCTGATTCTATTTAGGTCTATGTAATTACTTATTCTTCATGGTTCACAAAGCCTGATAGCATACTTGCTAGCTGATTGTGCAGTACATTAAAGGTCCATTGAAATGAGGACAATAGTCATAGAGATGTTTTATTATTTTATTTCTTCATATGTGTCAATTACAATTTCACTGTATTTACATTCTTCATGAACAATTAATTGCTATTTGTTACACAAATAAAAAAAAAAAACTGTCTGTAGAAAACAGAGCAGTGATGATTTATTTACTAATGTGAAAGAAATACCAACAACTTTCCTTCAGCAACTTTGTCGTTATTGCACATCTGTCAGCAACAGAAGAGCTGGCTCTATGTAATGCTTCCTGATGTTTTAATTATTAATGCAGCTCTATGACATTTTTACATTCTTGATACTGATAATTAGAGACAGTAGAGTTGCTGACAGTAGTTTTATGTAGCAGCGTACTGAACAGCAATAACACGTTTTTATTACCAGAAAGACTGAAGGATCCGATGTTTTCAAGGCTTTTGCGACACTTAATTGACAAGTAAATATTACAATTTTTTTTTTCCGTGTGGTAAAGATTACGGGTTGATTTCTCAGAACAGAAAGATGCTTAAGTCTTTATCAGAAAGAAAGTAAATGTCACTCTTAGAGCATAAATCTTTTTGGTTCAGGCTGCAAACATGAAATGAATAACATTTTCAGAATTCGAATCTTTTGTAATCTTACATAAAGGAACAGTGTGTAAGATTTAGGGGATCTACTAGTAGAAATATTGGCAGAAATGGAAGATAATATTCATAAGTATGTTTTAATTAGTGTATAATCCCATGAAAACAAGAATCGTATTTTTGTTACCTTAGAATGAGTCCTTTATATCTACAGAGGGAGCAGGTTCTCTTCTATGGAGGCCACCATGATGCTCCGCCATATTTCTACAGTAGCCCAAAACGGACAAACTAAACACTGAATCTAGAGAAGGCCTTTTGTGTTTTTCAGTATTCAGTTGGTTGCAAACTGCACCCTCACTTCTAGATGCCATTAAATCCTACACACTGGTCCTTTAAATACTGAATACATGACAACATGGTATTCACATAGTCTTTCACTCAAGGCCTCCATAAATGGTCTTTTTGTCTTATTTTCTGGTGGAGAATGGCAGGAAAGAGAGAGTGGAAAGGACTATATACTATCACACATCAATTCAACAAACCATTATATCCCAAACTGTGGAAGAACTCTTTGCTTTAAGAGTCAGTTGAAATAAAAGAAGGAGCTCCAGAGAGGGAATGGCAGGATTGTTTTTATGTTAAGGCTGAGAATTGCATGCTTTTCCAAATGGAGAGTAACATATTCTATTGGGACAGAATCGCACCAATGAAACCAAACTATTACTGAATGTAACTGCATGTCCTTTTTGATCTGATTAAACCAGTAATAATGTTTGCTTTTAGGGATGGAGAAGTAATAATGGAAACTTTTAAAAATGGAAGCACTGCATCAAAATACTAATAAGGTAGCATACATGTCAGCAGCCATTTTTGGTTTCATTTGTCTAAATTGTTTTGGGAGTTTTGGGTAACATCCAGTTTCATCCACTTTACTTTTACAATTTATGGGGATGTTCTCAACCAGTGGACTTAAAACCAAAAGCTCTTCTTTTCTTGACAATGATAAACACAACTGTAATCAAGAACAAAGTTTACCTTGGAAAGATATATGTTAATTGGAATTCCACATGGATACATATGTAGTCTTTCAAGACTCAATTAACCCAGCTGTTCATATGCAAATTAGAGGTCAATAACCTTTTTTCCTTCAGATTCAATGACATTATATTATTATTACACTATTGTGTGTTATATTAAAGCATGGTCTTTCTAAGAAAAAGAAACATAACTTCACGCTTTTCTGTAACTGTAATTGATCTGTCTTTTATGCTGGGGCGTGTTTGCTTTAGGATTTTTGCATCATTTCTTATTCAGTATGATGTGACTTCACACACTTTGTCAAATTTAAGTCGTAATGCGGGTTAAGAGCGACTACAGCGAATGTTAGTTTTCACCCCAGCATGGAAGAAGCAGACAGCTTTGAAGAAATGCCAGACTTCATCCATGATGATTTTTTTTTTTTCTTCTGAGGGATTTCTGCACTTCTCTCTTACTTGAATTTTAGAGTGGAGACATGTATCTCTCTCTCTCTCTCTCTCTCTCTCTCTCCCTCTCTCTCTCTCTCACACACACCCACACACACACATATGCACTCGCACATACACTCATACTAACTCTCAGGATAGTGGAGTCCTAGAGGGTGTGGAGCGATGACAGTCAGAGGATGAATGACCCAGCAGAGTATCACTGAGCTGACACTCTGATAATTACATGCCAATCTCACACACTCTCATTTCCGCCATCGACACTCACAAATAGGCACAAACACACTATGTCAGCTCAGTTCATAGATAAAGCACATGCGCACACAGATCACGGACTGCTCGTGTTTGGAAGCACATAACCCATGTGAACACACTCCACACCTACAAACAAAAATATGTTCAGTGTGGTTTTGGGAAGAGCAAATTTTGACAGCATGGCAGACGCACACACACACACGCACACACGCACACGCACACGCACACACTCACACACACACACACACACAGACTAGATGTATTTTCCGCAATGCGTCTCTCTCCAAATTCCTAACTGTGTTCATTTACTAGCAGAGGTCTCATCAAACTTTAACCAGGCAGCATAAACAGCTTCAAATGGAATAAAACACCACAGCCAGTTACACTGAGACTGTAGACACACACACTATACAAAAACAGACACACATCTCTATGTACACTCACACAACCACATAGCAAGACACATAAACCATACATTTACACACATACATGAATGGAGGCATGTACACAAAACGTGCAGTGGTTCACATAGAAATGTAGGCAGAAGAATGCAAATGTTGATATTCAAAGTAGGCAGTGTGTTTGTGTGTGTCTTTGTGTGTGTGTGTGTGTGTGTGTGTTACTGGGAGACGAAGTGAAGCAGTGGAGAGGATGTCTCTCATCAGCATGTGTGCGTTTGAATAGATTTTTTCCTGCATTACTCACTATTATTGTTTCCGTCTTCTCACCCGCTTCTTATCAAGGGAGGGGACGAGACTGAGTAGGCCTACCCACAATCCTTGCACTGCGATTGGTGATATCCTGTCGGCCTCTCAGCCAATAGTGTGTCAGTGTCCTATTAAGAGGCCATCTCATTAATCACCACTAAACTCATTGAACCAGAGGCCCCCTCATGACTTTATTGATGCACGGCTCTTTAGAAACCAATTGGCCCCCCTTTGTGACTCAGGGGAGATCATATGATTGGTTGTCCCAGAGGTGAAGGTGGACATCCATTGGCTGTCATGATCAATGCAGGATGCCTCAGAAAATGAATGAAGGCCCTCACCTGTCAAATCAGTCTTGCACGCTTGTTTCAAGGTGCCTGGCTGGATGGGGTTTGTGTTCAGTCATTTTTATACTGCATTCATTTCAAATGAATGAAAACAGGCAGCATCAACGAGTAAGACGTGTTGACATGTTTGGCCACTTTTAAATGCCATCAAAACAACCTTATAATGTGGTCAACCACTTATGAAAAAGACAGCACAAAGTATTCACTGGATTTTAAGAGTAATGACTACTAAACAACAGGGCTTTTTCAAAGCAGACATTTTGACTTGTCATAGCAGGGAAAGCACAGGTGTTGCTAATAACATTAACGACGGCTCCGCTCTATTCAAGTGTGCCGGTAAGCCTTGAGTGTGGCAGAGAGCCAGCATGCAAAACATCAGGAACCGGAGCAGCTAAATTGAATTTAAACCGTCATTCATTTTATTATTTACACCTGTGCTTCTCTGTCTGTGACATGTCAAGATTTCTTTAGTGAAAAAGGTCCACATCATTAAATAATTTAATAGAATGCTCCAGATTTGACAAGGTGTATTTTCCTCATTGATTATATATATATAAAAAAAAACCTGCAGAGAACTTGAAACTGAAAAAACTGGGTTCATCAGTGAAGTATCTGAAATGCTGGCATCAACTATCAACTAGTATTTAGTGTCCACTGTGGTTCCGCTGAGCAATGAATGAAGATCAAAACTTGAACTACCCAGTTCAATGACCCAATGTAAAAATAATTCAAATAGGTAAGAGTGCAGGTGCAAATTGTTATTGGTTATTGATAAGTTCTCATATGGTAAGATAAGTTGAAAGACCACGTTGATTACTAAATGTATTCTCTGCTTACTAAGTTGGTTAATTTAATGATTGTGAGCCAGTGTGTTATTATTTTATGCCGGCATAAACGACTTTCTACCAAAACGTGTTTTTGCATGATTTAAATGGCTAATGAGTACCAGCTGCTAGCAGCTCCACTGCAGTTTAGCATATTGTGTTTAATGTTATATTAATACAACTGCTTCGCTTCTTATCGTTGTCATGTTACACAGCGGCCTCATATTGCCAGTTCATTGCAATGGATTACTGCAACTGCTAAAGCAAGCCATGTTACAGGGAGTGTACCGGATGTCTTTACACAGCTGCGCAGTTTCTTTCTTTGCAATTGGAAGCCCTGCAGTGTGACAGGACAAGTAAAGGTTACTGGAAAGTGTCCTACTCTACAATGTGGAACAAGGGGATAGAAGAAGAGATGGGGAAAGCTGGGCATTTTGATCTGCTGAGGGAATTTAGTTAGTTCAAGTGTGAAAAGAAAAAAAAAAGCTATCATTATGGACCCATGCCGAGGAGTGTTAAGAAAGGACATTAAAAAATCAGTGAACCACTTTAGGGGCCAAATAAAGTCACCACTGAGATTTTGGCTTTGAAAAGAAGGCAAGCACATATCCAATTTGAGCTGTCGTTCACACCAAATGACTGTCATATCATGGGGAAAATGAAATACTTCCTGGTTTTAGCCGATTCTGATTTGTCTTTGTAGCCGACACATTCACATCTGTTGCTGTGTACTTCAACAGGTTCAACAGGGGATCAAAATAAGTCAATGGCTTCTTTAATGTTGGTTTATATTCTGTATGTTTCCAGAGATTATCTAGCACTCTTTAAATGTCTCTACTTCTTCTTAAATGGTGCCTTTTAGATCCATTCATTTCCTGGGTGAAATTACAGTTTATTCTTTGGCAGCATCTCACAATATGAAGTCAGTTCTTGTTTTCAGTCCAGCTGGCTCAGTGGTTTGGCTTACCTGTCTGATGTAACTCAGAGTAACCACTGACTTCACTGTGCAACCATATGGCACTCAGGTGTGTGTGTGTATGAGTGACGTAATGATATTTTAGCTATGCCAAAACCCAGTGTGCGTGCAGATGACTAAATATGATTCATATCATAATTAGGCAAGTCAGTAATATATTGGTCTCTATTTCTTAGTCTTTCAGCAGTAATGACCAAGTGGCTTGCTGTAAACTGACATTGCCATGTTTGTCTGAAACAATGCTCCAAGTCAAGGAAAAAAGGTCAGGGGAGCGTGTTTGTGTTTGCGTGTGAAGAAATGTAGTTAAGCAGACACGAATCCATTTCTGCACTGTATCGTTTTGGGATATGAGGTAAAGAGGCAGCCTTGCCCTCAGAGAGAAGGTAAGCTGCAGTGTTTTGTCAAGCAGCAAATTTGTTGAGATCTCAGGGTTAGTGCTGTGTGACTCAGCTGGGCCCTGAAGAGGAAAATCTGAGGGGCCAGTACACCCATGCAGATTTTATCATCTGTCTCCGGCAGCTTGAAAAACAAGACTATTCTGAAACAAAGTAAGTACTCTTTTATTGTTGGTCTTCTTTGCACATGTCATGGCCTAAGCAGACCATAAGGTTTAGGGCAGTGCTTTAATGTGGCTTACTGAATGGGTTGAGCCATCTGAATCTTTTGAGACTCCCTGAATTGTTTTTTTTTTTAATATTATTTGATTATATTTCATTTCCACCAGCATGATTTTTACTGTAACCGTGCACAATCTCAACATCTGCCATCCCTGGAAGTGCCTGGAAGTTCAACGTCAGCTTGCAAACTCTGGGTGTATGTTGTGGAAACCCGAAGAACACACTCTGCACCTACAATATTCACCAGCCCATTAGTAAGAAATCTCACATGTCTAAGAGTATCACAGCTGTGGAAAATGATGGATGAATTTACTGCTGTTTTAACACTTTTGTTTCTTCCCTTTTTTTAACATCTAAAAATAGATGCTAATCTATTCAAATCTGGATTTTGTAGCAGTTATTTTTACGCCGCCTTTGAAGAAGAATATTTCACTTAGTAGTTTATAACTGTTTCCATATATTCCTCACCCTCCTCTCCTCTCAAATGTCTCATTTGTAAATGTGCAAATACTTGTGTCTGCAGTATGTGTTGCGGGAAGCTTGCGAGTACGTGTCTGTTTGCCTACTTGTGTCCCACCCCCACCCTCCTTCCCCCTGTATCAAATGTCACATTTGCCTGTTTAAATGGCACTGACTTCACTTAACACAGAGACACTGCTGGGTCCCACTTCTACTTTAATACAATTGTTACTGTGTGTCGGGTGAAGAAGCACACACACACACACACACACACACACACACACACACACACACACACACACACACACACACACACGCACACAACAATTAACGATTAAATGTACCGACAGACTTTCGCATGACAGAAGCCACTGATTTGGTCAGTCTCATATTCTCTTTTTCTCCACCTTTCTCTTTTTCTTCACACACACACACACACACACACACACACACACACACACACACACACACACACACAGCATGGCTCGGCATGTCTCTCTGTGTTAAAGCTTAGGTCCACTTGGTCTAAAGTGAGTCTTTCTTTCTCAGCAGCTGCTCAGGTCTCCATCAAAATCAATACAGAGAATTGGTCTACTGAACCCTCAGGGAAAGTTACAATATGGGAGAGTGTCTATGTGTGTGTGTGTGTGTGTGTGTGTGTGTCAGGGGACATGGTATTGAGTCCAGGAGGCAGGAGTAAAGAGAGTAAGCTTACGGGATGCCATAATGGATTCCTGTTCACACTCCTCCTCCCCCTGACTCTCTCGCTTTCTGTCTCCTTTTCGCTCTCTCGCCTGCAACACTTGAGATGACCTCACCTCCTCAGACTCCAGTCTTAAGACCTTAAGCTGTCTAATCTCCTCCTCTTCTCACTCTCCTCTTCCTCTCCTCCTATCCCGGTCCTCCTCCCTTCTACTCCCTGTGCTCCCTCCTCTGTCCCTTTCTCTTTCTGTGACCTGCAGATATCAAATGCAAAGTACTAGAAATTGCTTTATCCTCTGTTGAGACAGGTATGTCCTCCTTAGAGGCTACTTTTGTGTCTAGATAGGCAATTCAAGTACATCACAAGTGGTTAATTTATTAAGGAATACTAAAGGTGTTCCCAGGACAAAGAGTGAAGTAATCCATTATGGGCCGTGCTTAAGAAAATAACTCTCCTGTAATTTATCATTCCATATGGGCCCCTTCAGGTTTCCTGCACACTGAGTGTTCCTATTCAGACTGACACTAATGAGATGGTATACTTATGCAATTCCTGTGGGAAGCTTATGTTTTGCAGCAACACCAAGCATAAAGATAACAAAAGATCACATAGAGATCATTTATGTTTGTGCAAAAGGTAGTTACAATAGAGGCTAACAAGCTAAAAAAAAATAAAAAGTCAAAGCATCCTTGTTGACATATTTACTAAAGGTCCTGGAAACAAATGTTCTCAGTCAGCTTTATGTGTTGAGTGTTGAGCTTCTACATTCCACTTTATATTGGTTTGAAGTGGGCAGGGCTCAGTAGGAAAAAGGTAATGCCACATTACTGTATATGCATCATGCACCAATCATAGTTTAGCAACATTTGAATCCAAATCTGATAACATTTGTGGGATTGCCAAGAGTGTCAAACTCTTAACTAAAAACTATAACTAAGGATTTCCTGAGATATAAAATTGTTTTTTTATCAGAAATACAACATTTCCTCTTCATTCTATATTTAGTCAATAATGGCATTTAATCAGAAAATGTAAAATTCTTCAAACTGTGTCACCCTTGGACCCAAACCAATGACACTGCCCCTCATCTGATCTTGAAACTGTATCTATGTCTATTTTTGTGTAGCTTAGAAACAACCAAGATACCCAATAAGCAACAAACATTTATTGCAATAAAGCAT
Organism: Thunnus thynnus; assembly: GCF_963924715.1. Taxonomy (NCBI): domain Eukaryota; kingdom Metazoa; phylum Chordata; class Actinopteri; order Scombriformes; family Scombridae; genus Thunnus; species Thunnus thynnus. Next base: position 5,991,455 of record NC_089519.1, on the reverse strand, counting down.
CTAGTGTCATGATACCAAGAACCATAACAGCCCTTAAATTCCAATAAATGCATTGTGTTGCTTTCTTTGTTGTGTTAATGTAACACTGCACCACAACAATATTGCCTTACAAGAGGAACCAAGTGGAAAATGTGTCTGCAATATATCCCTTTATTTGATGGATTTGAGGTGATGCTTTTCAGTCCCCTCATACTTAAACTTGAGACATGTTTTCAGGGGAACAAAGTCAATTTATGTTAAAAATTGAAATTTCTGGAATGGTGTCTTTAGGTATAACACCAATTTGGAGAACTCATCAGTGTTTACCGAGGTTTGTGTTCTCTGGGCACCCTCTAATTTCACACTAATTAAATGCACTATATGAGGAAGATCATCTGTGTTAAGCATCAGGAATTTGAACCTGGCACCATTCGAGCTGGGAAGCTTCCATCGGACACGGTGCAATGAGCAGTGCAGCATTTTTCACAGATTTCACAGTAAGCATTTCCTCAGTGGCTGTAGTGGAGGTTGGGGGTAATGCCTTCCAGAAAGTGTTTCTATTGGTTTCTTAAGTTGAAAATGTAAATCAATACATCAGGACTTACAGGAAGACTGCTCGAGATGTAGCTTCCCAGAAACATGTTCTAAATGTGGTGCCTGAAGTTTGTGTGGTAAGGTGTAAATGGCGGTTGGGCCATTTGTGGACAGTAAATGTACATTTGTACTCTGCAGTAGGTGTTGTAAATGTGTCATCATCATTCTCTGTCTCTTTTCATCTCTCTTTTTTGTCTCTTTCTCAAACATACCTAAGGACATGATCCACCAGTTTAAAAGGCCTGAGTGCCAATTAGCTTCACTCCACTCAAGTGATGTTTTGATGAACACTCTAATGAGCTTTTTCAACATGCCGGACCTCTGGCATTCACCATATGTTCTGCTGCTCTGTATCTGTGGGTGGGCAGTGGTGATGTAAGGACTGGGTAGCATCTTTGCTGATGTCATCATCTTCACTTTACAGAGTCTTGCATCTAAACACCACTGCACAGTCACACACACACACACTTCCTTCTGCAGTTTGCGATCAAGGCCATTGCCCCAGCAGTCCTGACCCATACTGCCATGTTGCCCCGGCGACCCAGCTCCAGATGTCTCTCTCTGCTGGACTCCATAGTAACCAGCCATCATAGCTGGCAACAAACATGGCCAGCACTAATCAGTGACAACATGGAAGCTGTGGGGAAGCTAGACTATCAGCAGGATGGGCTTGAAGGTCTATGAACTATTAGACTGAACCTTCATCTGCACACACAACTTGATGTCTAACATGTGATTAGCCTGCCTACTAGGGTCAACAGAAATTTGACTTCTAGCATCATTTAGGAATGTTGCAGAATTTGTTTTTATGCCCACACTGTGGGCAGATATAATTTATAATGTTTTAAATGCATTGACACATGTGAATACAAATATAACACATCATTAAAGATAAAAGAAATCAATAATCAGTGGTCAGTGGTCTTTCTAATTCCATTTTACCATCTCAAAAAGAATCTGTTTAACCAGTGAATTCAGCTTGATGCCAGTATCCAAGGCTTTCAGCTCGGTAACAGCTCTGGTAACGGGCATTCCTTTATTAGGTTTTCGGTCATTTCACACACTGCTCTATAAGATTGTCTCTACCTGGCAGCATTTTAAGACTTTGTTACTTTTAATGACTGTGAAATGTGATCATAACCATAATCAACACCAAAAAATTGCCAAATAAGGCTACCTGTTTCATTCTGTTTGTAAGAAACTCTCATTTACAAAACTGTTATGTTTTTCCCCTTGTGAAGATAGGCAGAAATCTGTTCATGACTTGTGTGACAGTTTGCCACCACTTGTGAATTTTGTTTGTACCTATTAAATTCTAAGTACGAGTGGTTCTTGCATTAGGCCCATTGAGTGCCATTATCTTGAAATCACTGTGATAACTCTCAAGGCTTGGTTATCTTGGACTACTTATGAGCCATTGTCTTTGGTGTTTGTGATTGCATCACTGACAGCATTATATGTTGATCAGACCTGCAATAATATATTACTGTTGGCTTAATTTCTCATGGCAAGCAAGAAAAGGTCATGTTTTATTAAAATTATTATGCCTCTTAATTTTTTTTGTTTTGCCTGATTAATTTCATACGGTCATTTTTGCATGTATATGTATGTGTTTACTGTTCAAATATGCATATACATGCATTTCTAGCAGCTGCAGCTGTTCATATAACTCTAAAAATCCTCTGCTCAGACTCAGGAATATTGCATGTCATCACCACTATGCAGCTTGAAAACAAAAATGGAAGGACTGTGCTCATTGTCAAATAACCTTGACCATTTTGTTACCATTCTCTTTATGAGCAACAGCGCCACATCCTCTAGAAAATAAGGAAACTGTGTGTCAACCCCCTGATTGTTAAACTGTTCCTAGCGTACCCTTGAAACGTTGAAAAGAGGCCATTAAAACTGAAATAAAAATCCTCGGATGCTGCCCAAATTTACAACTGTGTGCACTGGGTGCTGTGAAAACTTGCACCTGTAAAAAGGCAACACCTGTGCATCCACACATAAGCTAAGTGTATACTTTGTTGTTAGCTAATTTGATAATGGTTCATTTTCACTAACTCTGCACTTACACCTTTCAGCATTTACTGAATGTGATGAGTATGATACTGTATTAAACCTCACAGGCAAATTATTAAGCAAATCCTGTTTCCTCTTGCACTTCTCAGCAAGGAGGTCAAAGGTCAAGATCAGCTACAGAGCAGCACCTAGGAGCTGGAATTGGTTCTGTGTTTCGCTCAAGGACAGTTTATCAGGTTGGATGTTTGCCAAAACATAAGCTTGAACCTGGATCCTCTTGAATCTGCCTGATGCAAACACACACACACACACAGCTGTTTTTCCACATAGGAGTGTTTCTTTGTCAGATTGATGCTACATTTCAGCCACATGATGCCTAAAAAATGAAACCAATTCAGATTAACTTTATTTACTGTAGCCCTGGTGGCACGAGCCCCTGCCAGGACGGTCAGAGCCCCAGCATTCAGTTTAAGTGCAATTATTGTCTTACACACACACGGCACAGGCTACACACTGAGATGAGCTCCGATATCTGTTGGTGCTAGTAGTGAGAACAGTTTAAGCATCAGCAAGCAGAAAACACACACACACACACACATTCACATGCTATGAGGCAGCTTGAGGCCTTTCTGTGGTTTTGACATGGGCTCTTGTGATGTGTAACAGTATGCCAGCTAGCTGGGTGGGAGGATAGAGATGTGTTCTTATACGCCTCAGTAAGGTTGTAATCCATGACTCACAGTGTGTGTGTGTGTGTGTGCGTGTGTCATGAGATAAACAATGAACTTATCTCTAACAAGGGTCTAGGTAGATGTGTGTGCTTAAATGCTCAGTGGAGGGTAACACAATGAAAACATAAACAACAATGAAGCATTAGTTCTGCTTTTCAAGAACTTGTGATATTTCTATTATTCTTGCTATCTTACATAATTCTGTAATACTGTTTATTGCACTTCAAAGGATAGATTCTCAATGTTTCAAGTCAGTCTTAAAACAACAGTCAGGTGCTCATATTAACATTGAAACAGGTTTTGCTTGCTGTAATCATTCCTCCCGTTCATACTGACAATCTCCCCAAACGCACTTACAGCGTAAGTGATGAAGGACAAAATCCACAGTCCTCATTTTGAGCAAAAATGTATCTAAAAGTGTATCTGAAGATAATATGAGGCTTCAGCTGTCTGAATCAGTCAAAGAAAGTGGATATCTTCCACAGTAACAGTCTTTCTTGGTAAAAATTTGTCTCTTTGATGGACAGTATTTTTCTTTTCAGCTGCTGTGGAAAGATCATAACAAAAAAGAATGAAATTGGCACTAAATAGACTGTAACTTTGAAAGATTTTGACTTGATATGACTTATTTGGACAGCTGAAGCTTCATATTAGCTTCAAATAAACTTTTAAATACGTTTTGCATAGAAAGATGGCTGCAGATTTTGCACTTACATTGAAAAGGCATTATAAAGGGATCTCTTAATGGCACCTTACTATTGTCTTGGGACTTGAAAAATTGTGAACCTAACCTTTAATTTCTCTACTTACACTTAACACTTACTCTACATCCGTTTTCATCCAGCTCACATGTTGTCATAACACCCAGGGAGCTTTGACATTTAGCTCCATGTAATTATGATCAACCAGTCTCCTTACAAAGTCTTACAAAGTGATAAAACTAGTAACAGTATCAATGTGCGAACATGTTTGATGTAAGAGAAAATGTCATTTTTACTGTTCTATGGTTAAAATTGGTCTGTTTCACTGCCATTTGAATCCCTGGAATAGCAGGAAATATTAAGGGAATTGAGGAGAAAACACTGGTAGAAGGCTGCCTAAGTGAAGTACAAACAGAAGGATAAAAATATATTAGCATTAAACTGTGGATGCTTTCTGAACATTATTATCCAAGGAAAGTCAACTAAGTATGCCACTTATTTCTCTTTTGAGAACATGAACCGGATATTTTCCTATCACAAGCTTGCTGATCTTCTTCTGTTGATAACTTGTCTTCTTCAACATGAATAACATGAATTTTTTTCTTGTGTATTTTGTCTTCTTTGTGCATTGATCCAGCACAGTGCATTACGCGTGGCGCTGAATGTTATCACCACACATATTTAAAGATTCTGAAACACACTGTGTGTGTTTTATCTCACCAGCAAAAAATAAACTAGTGAACAAAGAGTCTTGACCTCCACCTCCGTACAGTATAAACAAAGGACAAAAGAGGAGAATAAAAGACAAAGAGGCGTTGAAGCAGGAGAATAGGGTGGAATCGGTGCACTGAGGAAAGGAAATAGTTTACTGCAGTGATACGTTATCAGTTGACATCTTTTCTCAGTAAAATGCTAAGACAAATAAAGAAAGGGAGGAAGAATATGGTGAGAGGTGAAGGGCATGATGACGTGGATCATAAGAAAATACAGTTATGTCTGACCATAGAAATATTTGTCACACAAACAAAAATGGAAAGAGGAAGTAATAATATGGCTGAGAGGATGCATGGATGAAAGGATAAAAATGCAAGATGTAAAGGAAATATTCAAACGTGATGACTAACATAACAAAAAGACATGCTTTGACATGAGTCAGAACATGCTCACTTTCCCACTCATCTTGTTTACTGACGTGTCTCATGACTTACTGTGCTCATTATTTGTTTCATCTCTGAAGGTTATTTGTGTGAGCTAACAGGACAGCCAGTATGCGATGACTAAATATTTCTTCGGCTTGCTGAGCACAATCGCTCTATTTTAAATGTAAGCTTTATAGAAGCACATTATTCCACCCGCATGTTGGACTCTCTAAGAACAGATGTGAGTGTATCCAGATTGTAAACGTCAAACAGGGAAGTAAGAACCGATGACGGATGGGTGATAGCGTTAAAACTGTGACTCGGAGGAACGAGAGCAAGAGAGAGAAAGTAATGCAGGTACAGAGAGGAGAAAAAAAAAATTAAGTAGAAAGGCATCGCTGCAAAGAAGATCAGAGGCATGCAGAAGCTACTGGGTGTAACTTGCATGACTTGAATAGTAATCTCAGAGACAAAAAGCAGAGTGAAGGGGCAGAGGGATGAAGGGATGAAGGGGGGCACTATACAGGAGGAAAATGAAGTGCAGGCAACTTGAGTTTGGCTTTGGCCCTTAGTAACAACAGACAAAGGGAGAGGGAGAGAAGGCGTAGAGGAGGAAATGTAAATCCATTAATAGAAATGTTATCTAAGGACTGCAGTCTCCTGCATATTATAAGTTGTATTGCCAAATGATGAGGCATTGAAATCTAATGCAGGGAATATTATCTAACTAACTGCACTTCTTCTAGCTGTTGTGTATATTACAGTGTCGCAGTGTGTTAATCGTATACTATAACTGCATTAACACAATCTTTTAGACTTAAATGTTGTACTATCATGGCTGAAGTGAGCTGAGACGTTCACGAAAATGAATAAATTCCAACTGATAGCACAATGTGAATGCAAGATGGGCAGTGAAGCAGCTGCCATTAATTTCAAATGAAACATTCCCTATGGGAAGCTAGAGACAGACTGATAGAGAGACAGAGACAAACAGGAAGAGAGAGAGAGAGAGAGAGATGCTCATCCGTAACCTTACAGTCCTCCCTCTCACCCGATCGTTCGTTCTTTTTTTCTTCATTGTCAATAAATTCTATTAAAATCCAGCTCTTGGTATCTGATCTGCTGATTCCACTTCTACAGAGGCTCGTCTCTGGTTTTCCCACCAAAGGCTCAAGTGATGGGCACTGATGATTAATTGTAAAAGTGAGATTGGTGGCTCTCAAATTAGTTATTTAATTTAACTCGTTAAATTTTCATTTAATGAACTCATAATCTGCAGTTTCCCTCCCTGCTGATGTAATTTTGGCAGTCCATCAGCAAGGCCCACTTGAATGGCCACAACTTAGCGTGACATTTTTATGCATTTAATTAGGCTCGCCGTCGAATTTTTGTTGAATGAAATCTTTCAAATGATCTAAATAGCTGAGATATTGTTGCACTATATAAAGAATATAGTACAGAAAGACCTTGGAGCTACCGTCTGATTCATTGAGTAATGACATTCACATAGTGGTGTTTACCGTAGGAGGGTAATTTTTATCAATGACACGAGGTTTGACTCTGTAGCAGCAACAAAACGTCTCATTTAATCAATGTCATATTTTTTTCACATTAATGTTATGGAAATATTGTAAATACATTTAGGTGGCGCTTTTATTCAGTGTGACTTTTTTTATAGAAGGAATATATATATATATATATATTTAAAAAAAAACATCATGGTCATGCCTTTCTAGCTCAGTGTGACGCCTTCCTGACCCCATCCATACATGCAGAAGACAAAAGTCATTTTTCTTCTATCCGTTCAGCTGGCCTGTGAAGACAAAAAAAAAGCTGATTTCCATAGTCTCTTTACAGCTCAGTGGACAAGAGGGGTGGCATTTTTATTGGAGGTGTTTTCCCATTTTCTCATGCAGATGAGGAATTTGACACACCTGAAGATTTTTGACAGGTGTGTGCGTGTCTGTGTATGTGTATGTGTGTGTGTGTGAGAGAGCTCCATCTGTGTGTGGACACACATCATTCACCGTGCCACCAACTGAAGCAGAACACAGAGGAAATTTTAATCAAGGCTCTCAGCGAGCCTGGTGGGCTGGTAGAGGTCAGTGTGTGCATGTGTGTGTGTGTATGTGTGCGTGTGTGTGTGTGCGCATGCAGGTGGGAGCAGGTATATTAGAAAATTGTGTCTGGGGTATTGTGATGAAACATTAAGACTACTCCCACCAGTGATAAAGAAGCAAATAGTCCTGTGTGACCCCCAGAGCGACTTGTAAGAAAAAGGAATAGACTCCAGAGGCTGGCTGGTTCAGTACTAATAGTTACAAGATACTATATGCATGTTTGGGGACTTCTGCCATGCTGTGTCTCTCTCTCTCTCTCCCCTCTCCGCCTCCCTCCCTCCCTCTTTCTCTCGCAACCCAACCAGTCAAGGCAGATGGCAGCCCACCTAGAGTTTGGTTCTGCTTGAGGTTTCTTCCCATTAAAGCAGAGTCTTTCTTTGCCGCTGTCACCAAGTGTTTGCTCATGGGGGAATGTTGGGTCTCTGTAAATTAAAGATTATGGTCTTTACCTGATCTATGTGAAAAGTGCCCTGAGATAACTTCTGTGGCCATTTGGTGCTATATAAATAAATAAATTGACCACCACAGTAGTTCATAACCAAATTTTTGTTTTAGAAGCTCTCCCTCACCTTCCTTCTTTCCTTGTGATAATAACCACTTACTGACTCTTGCATTATTGACATTATTTCACAAAGCTTCTTGTAATTTTCATGATGCACTAATTCATTCATATATTTTAAATAACTAATAACTAATAATATATATGCAGCTTCTGTCAAGCAACTTTATGCAACATTTATGAAGAAATTGCCTTCAAAATTTGAAAAATTAGCTACCTCTGGCCATTTGTCATGTTTTCATCTGACCACAAAAATGACAAATGCACTGTGTAGCCTATATTTTAGAAAGCTAATAGTGATTTGTGGCTGTTATCACCCCTGCAGCTTTTAAGAAAACATGCATGAAAGTAAGCTACAATCCCAGAAGCTTCAGTCTGTATCCAAGTATGTTTGAAGATGTACTGACCTTAACACTCCTTACCATTAGTTGCTTATAAAACCGGAGATCTATTGTATGCTTGTATTCATCGGCTGATGTGCTTCCTGTAGACTCGTCTAAGTCACACTATATATGTGAATGGTAATAGTAATGGGTCATTGGGTATTCATCTTGTGAAATGTTTTTGATTAAACATTTCAATGCACATAAACATAGATTATCCACTAGGGGTGTGCCCGAATATAAATACGTTATTCGGCAAAGCACAAATAGTGGGTTTTTTTTACGAATATTTGTTTCATACAAATATTTTAAAAATTATTTGTTTTCGGGAAGAAAAAAAAAACATGTTAAATACCAGCGCACAGGTCGGTTACATCGCTGTCTCAGTCTCTCTCCTCTGCTCCACTGTAACGTCTATTAGCAGGTTTCAACAAGGGGAGTCACATCCACCTGCTACATGACGCACATTTCCTAATCTGGACATCACTCCCGGAGTTGAGGGTGTTCCCCAGAGATAAAGCTGAGCTACTGACACAAGTGAAATGCTCCCAAGAGAACACTTCATGAACACTTAATTAAGCGTAATAAAATCAAAAACAGGATTTTTAAACCTCTCTCCACTTTTATTCGAATACAAATACAAATAATTTTGCTGCCTCAACAAATACAGATACAGATACAAATACAAAAACCTCTGCACATCCCTATTATCCACTCATAATGCCTCAAACAGCAATGTACTATTCACCTCCTGGTGTTTCATATTTCTTCCGCTCAGCTCTGATAAAAATGCTCACCTTGACTTTTGTGCTCTGATGCATTTTTATCTTACTTTCAACTGCTGTGGGCTAACTTATTCAGGCAGAGATTTCCGCCAAAGAGCGTAGCCGCCGTCATTAAAGAATGTGTCAAGGTCATCTCTACTGCAAAAGGGTTTTTTTTTCTCTTTATCAGATTTATTTTAGTCCTTTTTAATCTCTCTCCGGGGAGTGTAGAGCCCAGTGCCTTTACTTAAGGGTTTCACATCTTAATATGTAGTGCTCATCCAATCTCTCTTATCATCTCATGCAAGTTTACACTACACCCATGTGTCCAAAGAAGGTGGTAAAGTGCACTTTTCTATGATGACAGGCTTTGTACCTGCCTTTGAGTGCGGCCATTCGGAGCAGACGACATACCATGCACATACAAAAACGCAAAAAGTATTTGCAGGTATTTAATTGTACGTACACACCATTTGTACATTTCTGGTGATACACATGGCTTTACTGTCACTCCACTGGTGACCAAGTGTGACCTTCATGGTCAACATAAAGTGCTTTCATCTAACATTTTACATGGTTATGCAAGGAGTAGACCCTATTCATTCAGAGTAAACACACTAAATTATGTTTTCGCCCACAGTTTTTACAGAAGAAATCACCAAATTCACACATTTCTTTGCCTTGATGAGATATTGTTTGTGAATACAATACATTTTAACAGAAAATTTTTCAACTTGTAGGTACAGGAGAGTCCTTGAAGGTCCTTGCCTCACCTGATTTACCTCAAAACAATAATGTAGCTTTGACAAATATGCAGATAAATAAATTAATAAAAAACAGTCAAAATATTCACTTTTCCATGCCCCGGCAGGTTGATTACTGAAATGAATTTATTCAAATTACTCTATAAAAGTTAGAAATCAATTATATACACCAGAAAATGATTGGCAACAATTTACATACAAAATATGCCATTTGTAATTAAAAGGCTAAAACATGCAAAACCAACCGCATGGTTCTTAAAATGGTATTAACACAAATTACTTGCAGTAGGGTAAACACAAGTAGAACTCTCCAAACATATGCACACATATACACAAAATACAATTATTTTCCCATCGATGTTGCCTAGAGGAATAATTTACAAGATGTGTTTTTTTCACCACTTTGGTTTCGTGCAATTAACATTTTAAGATGGTCCTGTTCCACGCTCCGGTTCATCCCAGTCGGCTGTGCGGGAGACAAGTTGCTATTCTCTTGGACTTCGTGTTAGATGGAATTCTCCTGTCACCTAAAAACCATCCTGTCCTCAAAAGAAAAACAACAGTATATGCCGAAAATTCAGCCGGCAAAAACAACCTATAGTTACGTTCCAGAGATGATGGGTTGGGTGGATGGTTAGATAGATAGATGGCAAAAAGTGGACTCAGCTGCAGGAGGCAGCTGTTTGCTTCCCGTATCCCAATCGTGAGTCAGGACAGTTTTTTAAAAAACCCTATCTATAATTGTCATGGTGTTGACTGTTGCCATGGTGATGAAAGTTGCTTAACTTTAAGGAAGCAGTAACTTTGACCCACACCATGTTTCAAGTGATCATTTTAACCCAAACCAAGTTGTTTTTGTGCCTAATCCTAACCAGATCTTAACCACAGCATCGTCACATCATAAAACATCATTATTTTCTTAACATATTAGAAAACAGTCCTATGGATTGTTCTGGATTGCATGGTACAATTGACCTATGTGGTCATTTAATAATGAAGATGTGTTGCCTAAAACTGAAGCTTTCCAAAAATAATTCCAGAAAGTTTATTTATTTATTTAATTGACAGAATGTACAATTAATGAATTTCACAGGGTTAACCCATTTACTCAACATCTTGTAAACTTTCAATCTCAGCTCTCAGAATGTTAAAGACACAATCTGGAGTTTGGAGGTTTTTGCACCTCCTTCACTCCCTCCTTATTAACTCCTACCCAGTCGACGCTAACCTCCTGCCCCCTGCCGTCTGTAATTATGCTCCTGTGTGGATCAGGGAGGATTTATTAGATAGAGGAAGGCTTGGGGTTGCTGGCATTTTGCTTATTAATGATGATCATGATAATCCCCTCTTCTACTAGACTGGGATATAGTGTCTAAGGACATGAGGCCTGTTTTCACACTGTTAGAGGTAAATTGATGTCTGTACGTCAGTCCAGATGTTTCGTGTTTTCGCTGTTTGTTGCTTTCTTTCTTTACCTCATTCTCTACTTAGTTTAGTCAGTGTTGACTCCTTTCTGGCTGTCTTTTCTGCTCCTGTTGATCCGTCTTTATTTCTTTCCTGCCTGTTCTTCTTCTTCTATGGTTTCCTGTGTTTGTGCCTTATTTTCACCACAATGATGATGCAGTATGATCTTCTTTCCACTGATCTGTTTTCACTTCTTTTCTCAGCTTGTATATCCTGAACATGTAGGTCCAGGCTTTTCATTTTGTTCCTTCCTTTTCTCTTCTTCTTCTTCAGCTTTCCCTCCATCCAGTTTTTACTCCCCATTATCTTTTTCATTCTTTTCCAGCCCTTTTCCCTCTAACATGCAGATACAGGATGGTCACAAACCATACGCCCCTTGCGTTCTCTTTTCTCCAGTTTCTCTATCCTTCCACGTCTCCCATCTTTACCTTCACTTTCTCCTCACCAGTGATTTGTCTGCTTGTTTTACAATGTCAGTCTCTCTCTTTCCCTCTTCTCTTCCCCTTCCCCCTACCTATGCCCTCGCTCATCCTCTCTCGCATTCGCTCCCGTCGTCCCCATCTCTCCTTTCCTTCATCGATTTCTTCATTCTCTCAATGTCAGCCCCTTTTGTCTCCCTCTGCCTTTGTCACCCCCACATCTTTCTATAACGTCTCCTCATCTTCCCCGCCCTTCCTTCTCTCTCTCTCTCTCTCTTCCTCCATCCCCCTCTCCTTTCTCTCCTCCTCCTCACTTCTTCCTCCTTACCACAAGTCCTTGCCACTGGGCCAAGCCTGCCTATTTACAGTACATTGGAATAAATCTACCTCATCACGCAGCAAGTTCTCAGTTGCTGTTTTTTTTTTTTTTTTTTCAACCACTGCAATCCTTTTAGCAACCAGCCTCAAGAATTAATAAAACAGAGCTATAAACTCTCCCTCCTGCCTCTTTCCATCCTCCCTCTCTCTCTCTCTCAATGTCAAATGATGGATGGCTGGTTGGAGTGGGTGCCAGCTGTGATGTAATGACACCACAGCTATGTCCTTATTTTAACTCTGGCCTCCATTGGAGTATGGCTCAACATGGAGCTCCCATCAACATGGGGGCTCTTTGAAAGACAAAAACGAATGGCAATAAAGGAAGACAAAAATAGCAAAATTATACTGAGATAATCGACAATTTATCAAAAATTACAGTTAATTGGATGCAGCTCTACAATCTCCCACAGAGATATAATGAAGAAGAAATGGAACGATGTAAATATAGTCTAAAGAGCAGTGAGGAGTATTTCACTTGCCTCCACAAAAGATTTTCAGTGGAACTGGTTTAAATGCAGATTTCTAGTGGCACAATGTTCTTTTTGGGACTTTCCTACTCTTCTGTGAAACATTTCTGTGAGAAAAGTCCAAAAAAGCTCCACTCCACTTTTCTGTGTATCACAAAACCAAGAAAAGTTGTTCACATTCTGTGCTACTCACCAAAATGCATTGTGTGTATCTTTGTGGTTTAACAAATGTGTTGAATGTATTTTTTTCCTCATAAAACACTCACAAAGCCATTTTTTTTAAAAACATAAACCTGCATTACATCCATGTTTACCTGTTAGTGGTCTTTTCCACTGCCTTCGTTAACATATTGTTGCATTTCTTTGTGCATTACCAGTGCCTGTAGATCAGTGGAACAGTGAAACCATTTCCTTACCCAGGTGATGTGATACACTGTAAGTAGTACACACACAAAAAAAAACCTGCTCTATTGCGCTACTGGTTGTTTAAAACTCCACAGGGTATCTTTAATAACAATGATCAATGAAAGAGAGTTAAAACAGAGCAAATAGACAGAGAAAGCAAACCAAAGAAACTATTTATATCCATCATCACTGTCAATGGAGGAAATGTTGCACAACTAAAAAAGTGTGTGAAGGTTGGGGTTGGTGACAGCTTTCCGATGTATTAAGGCGAATGTGTAATTTAGGATTTTTGCAAATTTTCTGCACAGCAACAACCAAACAGAAGCTGTAATCACAGACTGTATGCTGTACATGCATAATTGACTATATCATACACAAAAGACAACAGGAACGCTACACATATAGTGATGAGAAAATCAACATTTTCCCATAAACACACACACACACACACACATACAAAGACCACACTGTGCCCAGCTCTTCAACTCACTAGTCATGTAGAGCAGAGGCAGTTGACACTTTATACTCTTGTAATAAAAAATGTGTGTGTGTGTGTGTCTGTGTGTGTGTTCCAGTGCTGGTAAGCTAAGCTGTAACCCATGGAGTAATTAGATTTCAGAAATTCCAAGCAACCCTTATCTCACACACATGCAAGTGAGAATACATGCTCACACAAAGAAAAAGAAAAGGGTTCTACAAAATACAACCAACAAGTACTTGCAGGACTTTGATTGTGCACATACACCGTTTGTATGTTTCTAGCGACACACACGGCTTTGCTGTCGCTCCAATCCATGGTGAGCGAGTATGATGTAAATGTTCTGATCAAGCGTCAAAAGGTCAATACAACCTGCCGGTGATTTGTACAAATGAGCCAAACGCATCCATTGCTTTCATCTAACATTTTACACGGTTAAGCGAGGAGCTGGCCTTGTAAATTCAGAGAGAACGTCGCAAGTAAAGTCGTGTTGGTCTGGCGCAGATGTTATAGAAGATGGTGGGGGCTTTGGTATTCAAATGACAGATGATAAAGAATTCACAAGTAGGAGACGAGCAGAGCAGCCCTGTACTTGAGGTAGAAGAGACGTGGCGACCTTTTCAAACCACTGTGACTCCACTGCCATTTGTCATACTTTGCTGACTCTACTTTCAAATGACACGGATCAGCATCAGCCTGAGAAAGGGTACCGCTGAGTTTCACATTTGTAATGTCTTACTCTTCTGCTCTCAGGCAATTTTTGTTCCGTACAACTTTTTTTTTTTGTCTTTTTTAAACTCAATTCTTACTAGCTTATGACTACATTTTAAAGCGTATGTTCACCCCAAATTATCAAAAAAAACATATGTTATCACTCTCTGCGCCTCTAGTGGTTCGTAACCAGACAGATAGTTTTGGTTTTGAGCCCAGCTTTTCGACACATCCTTTTCATGAGACTCCTGTGTATAATAGAGGTGAATGGAATTTCGTTTATGTTGCTCACAGCATTGAAAAATGACATTTAAACAAAGTCAGCAGCATTTTTCCCTGAAACAGTGTCTCTCATACTCCGGATAATCCACAGAGCGCACTGTCACCAGTTTCCATAGGGACTATTTCTTCAGTAGACAGTAGTAGTATGAAAACTGTTGTTTTATCTGTGGATTATGCTGTATAAAAGCATATCACTTGAAGTATCTGCTCGGAAAATATTGCTTCCCCAATTTGTTATTTGACCCTTTAATTGTAACCAACACCCTTTTCAGAGTAAAGATAATGTCTGGACTCTCAATCAGTTGATTGCCATCCTCTTCATTTCTCCCTCTTGCTCTCTCTCTCTCTCTCTCTCTGTCTCTCTCTCTCTATCTCTATCTCTATCAGCAGGGAAAACAAATTGAATATGCTGAATGGGTTTGCTTGACCCTGTAAATGGAGACCTGTCAGGCCAATCCAATTTGTACACACACATCGACCGATGCGTACACACACAAATGTACACGCACAGAATAGAAGATGTATACTGAGCACTGTGTGTCTGTGTGAGGCTGCAAGTGCACCGGTCTGTGCATGTGACCTTGAGAGAGAGTCTGGATTTTGTTGAGTGATGTGTGTGTGTGTGTATGTGTGTATGTGTGTGTGTATTACCATAGGAGTTAACCTCACCGTATGTTGATATGTATCGAGTCAGATTTAAAGGGATTATAGGAGCTCAAATGCAGCGCATCAACACCCTTCTTCCCCACTACCAACCTGGGCCGGTTCATCATGGATTCCTGTGTGTGATTTTGTGATTACCCAGTGGAGGTTGCATTGTGATGGGCATATCTAGCAGCCAGACATTCACCAAACAAGGCAGGCAGGTTACATTGAGAAACAAAGCAGTTGTGATTCACTCATCAAATAAAGTAGGAGGGTGACATTCATTTAACAAAGCCTTTGGGTAAGATTCAGCAACAGCATGGGCGGGTCGCATTCACTCAACAAGACTGGTGCTCTACATTAATGAAAAACAATGGATTTATTGTATTTTACTAACAAGACAGCTGCATGATGTTCACAAAGTGGTTGTTAAAAAACACCAATCACGTTCATAGATCTCATTCGTACTTGTCATTTTAGGCGTTCTCCTAAAGTTCAGATGCAAAACAGATCTGCATGCAAATCAGGGAAAACCCCACTCCAGCCCAAGAGGGTGGTGGCAAAAACTCATGAATAAAGTTTGAACTTGCCAACAACTATCCATTAATCAACACAAATACATGGATGTCTCACATCAATGGACTACAGATGAGATAAAAGTTTTGCTTGTCTTCACAGGATGTAGCTATTAGCTCTATGGCTAATTTCATTGTAATTTCAGTGTCACCTCAGGTGCCATTATCACAAGAGACAGACCCTGTTAGAGGCCACTTCATTTACAGACTTGGAAGGAGTAAAGATTACAGACAGTATTTGTTTTGTAAAGGTTGCATTTACAATGGTGTGATAATGAAATAACTGTGGTGTACAGAATATCTCGCTGTCACAGTCACATGGTTGTCATTTTCGTATTGGTGGTTGCTGAACATATAGAATGGTGAACTTATATCTGAGAGCAGTGAAAAACAAATCTTTTTTTTAGAATGTCATGTACATTTGATGCATCCCCTCAAGTATCCTTTTGTTTATTTTCCAAATACTGAAGCATGCTGACCTATAAATAGTACACAGGGCCCGCCTCCCACCACCCAGCTCAAGTGAAGTATGGGGTTCGGGTACCACCAGGTACCATCTATGATCAAAAAGGAAGAGTGGGCCACAGTGCTGTGGGATCATATTTCATCAGCTCTAAAAATGTACAGTTGGTGGTTTATATTTATATTTTGCATTTGAGTGGGTCATATTTACCAGCTGCTTTTTCAAAGGTTGCGGTAGGTCTTGTTCATTATAGTGTGATGGTGTGGCT
This sequence comes from Thunnus thynnus, assembly GCF_963924715.1. Lineage (NCBI taxonomy): Eukaryota > Metazoa > Chordata > Actinopteri > Scombriformes > Scombridae > Thunnus > Thunnus thynnus. Next base: position 5,975,144 of record NC_089519.1, on the reverse strand, counting down.
GTGTAATTAAGGAACTCATTTTAATATTGTTGTGACCTTGTTTCAGGTCCCTGTGTGTAGATATATACATTAAAAAAATAAAGAAAAGACTGCTGATACTGTGCTGTTTAGTTAATCTTCACCGCTTGTGATTAATTACTCCAAAGACAACATGGATGGCGTTATACTGTGTAAATTACACACACACAAACATCCTGGCACATATTTGCTCTCAAGCTGGCCCACACATGTTCCATCATCATCACCATCCCTTTCCTGCGGGTGTTTATATGTCCATCTGTGCTTACGTTCGCTGTGTATGTGTGTGTGTTTGTGTGTGTGTGTGTGTGTCTGGGGAGGGGTGACATTTCCTGTATCACGTACCACCGTTTGTTTGATCTTCCCTCTTTCATCTACTCAGCAAAGAAACCTGACATTACAGGGTCTCTCTCTCTACTCTCCTCTCGCTCCATTTTAAGTCTTGAGTATAGCTGCCCGCGTGTCTGTGTGTTTGTGCATCTGTGAACGTACGAGAAAGCTAAGCGGATGGATAAATAAGTGTGTCCTCTCCACCTTAGGGTGAAAGAGAGTAAAGTGTACATTCCCTCCTACTTTACGCGCCCTGCATTAGTGAAGGTATGGGATTGAGGAGTGTGTAGCGGTGCAGTTAGTGTAGTCACTTTGCGAGTGTGTGTGATTTTGTATGTGTGTTATCAGCGGCTCTATTATGCCATCGGATTCTATCTGTGATTGTCTAACCTCATGACAACAGAAGCTCATTGAAATTCAAGGAAATTCAGGTGACTCAATGCTTCTTAACCTTGGGAGTTTCTGAGGAAGGAACAGCTCCAATATTAAACAGTAACCTTGAAATTCCTGAACAATAAACCGAAACCGACATCCGTAAACAGCTCCTCATTATTGTAGTAATTGTTCAGTGTACTGGGGCTTTTATATCAGTTGGAAAGGATAAATACAAGATAGCATATGCAACAGAACAGAGAATTGTTCTGAGGAGCTGAATATGCAGCCACGGTGGAGCTTGATTAGCGGTAGCTGTGGAGGGTATTTCTGTTTTTATTCACAAATCAAAGGTCCCACATATGAAACCTTGACAGAAACATCACTGACTTAGCTCTCAGGGTAGTGACTCAGTGAGCGCATACCATCACAGGAGACCATGTCAGTAAGCAACCGCCCTTACGAAATGTCCTCAAGTATGAAAAACAAAAAGAATTCCCACATATGTAAACTCTGTGGTGACTACAGATACTTGGACACTTGTATACTTTAATGTGTTTACATCAGCTTGTTTTACTGGTAACTGTGGAGCAGGGAATTCAGTACATTAAGTTGATGCCGTGGAAGTTCAGCAGGCATGTCCTGATCAAACTTTTCTGCCATAGATCCTAATCTGAGTAATAAAACACAGAGAGTACTGAGTAACCTAATGATGACAAGTCCTGATCCAATATTTATATTTCTCTGAAGCTACACTGTGCCTCACAGACACTGATTTAGTAAAAACAATTAAAGTTGGTGAAAAAAGTCCAATTTAGGAATATGCTCGATAAATGAATAGCTCTGCAAAAAAAAAAAAAAACATACCCTGCATCTCTGCTGGTTTTTAATATCTTTTCATTAACTTCTTAAACACAATAACAAAGTATGAGACTGTCACATAAAGCTCTTACAAATATTTTAAAAAGTTAAAGCACCCCAAGGAATATTTTTTTAAAAGCAGTGCTTTTTTACTTCAGGTTGTATGCAAATGTAGCTCTTAATGTCACCTGACTAGCCGACACCGGCACCGTAGACGTTGCAGGTGGTTGTCTGGACTGATTTAATATTCCAATTTAAACCAATTCCACACTGCAGAGACCAGCGTGGAAATAAGCTCCCACTACTCACTGGTAATGTCAATTTATGATACATTCTTTATATAGATGAATTAACAATGTGGGGTAAAATACACAGAAAAATAAGGTTTGTAATTGGATCAGACTGACAGGCATCAGTTGAGATAAGCATTTATTCATTGGCTCTGATACAGATCTTTCATGGTGTATCTGTATTGGTGGCAAGATTCATCACTCTAATCTGATTACAGTCTCCTAGATTCTAATTTTAGTTTACCCACCTCTTTCTCTGACTATAGCGAAGCGTACTTGCTAAATGCGATTTCAGAGAAATATAGTACCACATGATGACAGTAATGGTTTCTGGATTAGTATTTCTAATTTTAAATCTAACTACTGCCATCATTTTACATGGACTGTATTTCGTGATTAGTAATTCTTCTCCCCCCCCCCACCAGAAGACAGGACATGGTGCACACATGAGTAAAAATACACACCTGCAGGTTAACATCTTCCAAAAACCTTACAGTATTGTCTACTAGGTGAGGAATGAAAGAACACCTACCGACACACTACTCACTCATACAAACACAAGCTTGATTGTGTGCACACACAAATAAACTGAAACGCACACTACCCCCAGTGTGAAACAGACACACAACTATCATGCTGTGAAAGGCTGTTGTCAGGGTGTTGTTGCTGTGTCATAATGCTGTTTGTATCCCTGCTAACACAGCAAAAAAAAAAAAAAAAAAAACTTACAGTAGGTGACAAGGCTCTGTCTCCGTTTCTTTATCTCTCTCCTTCTTTTTCTCTAGTCTTCACTGTTATACCCAATATTCTTCTCCTCCCTCTGTGCCCTGTCAATCTCTTATTACACCCTGCCTGTCGTTCTTTATTCGTCTCAATTCCCCTCTATCTCTCTCTCTTCCTTTGTCCCTGGTGAATGTCATTTTGTCAGCCGGTTGTCATTTCGTCTGCTGCCTCTCTCTCATCCTCTTTCTCTTCTTGCTACCCTGCTAAAAAGACTAATGAGTGACTGCCTGCAGAGGGATGGAAGGTTAAAAGGAGAGAAATAGGGTAAACAGAGGTAAGCTGTGAAAAGGGATGGAAGCAGGGAATTTGCTGAAAGTTCAGCTGGATGAAAATGTAATGAGTAAGGTATGGCTCAAAGCAGTAGAATTAGAGGAGCTGGACCAACATGCAGTATTCTCTGCTGGATTTCAGTATCATTAAAGAAGACGATCATGATGTATAAAACTTTCTCTCAAAGTAAATGTGTGCAATGTTTTCTGCAGAGGTTATTATGGAAAAACAGAAACTGTAACTAACTTTCAGACTAAGTAAATGGTTTTAAGCACATTAGCATCATGGGTGTATTAAGTTCAACAGGCAAACTACAACTATAAGGATGAAGAATGAAGTTTTACACACAACTAAAATAAATGCTTAACATAAAATTGCATGGCATGTTTTACACATGACTACGCTTTGGTACTGCTCATCTACAATACAATAAACTAACAAATAAAATATATAGTAATTTAAACCTTGATTTTTTTACACTTGGAGGCAGCAGAAAGAAGCTGTGAATGCAATGTTGCCACATTATCACCCTTTTAAGTTGTTATGGTGAGCTTGTTAGCAAACAGTTGCCTATTTACACATCCAGCAGACACAGAGCAACATTAGCATTCACTTGGAGTCATGCTTCTGCCCATCTGATGTATCTAAGTGCAATATTCACTCTCCTTTTAGCTCTGTTTGGTTTCCACCAACTCCTGAGGGAAATATCTGGCTCTATACGAGCTAAATACTCCAGTGTGCTCACCAGCTAATCATTAACATTGTCTGCTGTGTGGTGCTGGACAGGTGTACAGTGAGTTTTAGACTTTTTCACTGAAAACAGCAGCATGCTCTGGCTGAAGACGAGCAGCCACTTTTACATAAAAGTATTCATGTGATCCATTGTTAATATAAAAGTATTCATTATACACACTTTAAGATGTAACAAACTCTTTGCTAGTTGTCTCACAGAAGAACCTCCATCCTATCACAGATAGAAATTGACTAAATGGCACCCAATTGTGGATAAATTGCAGGTAATGATTTGGTAAATGTAAACACCTTCCCAAAGCATAACAGCGAAGCCATCTGCATTTTTATACCCAGCCTGTACATTAGTGAGTGTGTGTGTGTATATGACAGGAAGTACAAGAGCTGTAATCTGGTGCTTAGCTACCTCATTTTATTCAATTTTATTGTTTATTGGCAGCCAAATTATTGCTTTAGTCTGCATTGCTAAAGCCATAACATTGGCATTAAAAACCCATCTCACACACACACACATGCATTGTCACACAATAGACACTTACCCTCTTACTCATACCGCTGTCTCTGTCTCGTACACACACACTCACACACACATATACACACATACACAGAGCACACTCCAGGGAGTGTGTTGGCATTTCACTACAGCTCATTCTGTCATGACGGCGTTATGGAGCCTTCCAGACACCTCTCAGACAGATTGGCTTCTCATCTTTAAGACAGCTGATAATGAATTTAAAGCACGGCCTTTGGCTTTGGCATACCTGTAGAAAGCACAATCCTAGACGATGAAAGAGGCAGACAGACACTATGTGCCTTGGCAAGACATCATAGCGGAAATGAAAATAACTTGTGCTGGTGTGAGGGTAAATTGTCAGGTTTTATAAAAGGCAGCCCTTCTCCATTGAAAGGAGCTTTTCAGCGTTGTCCTACTGAAACCAAGAATCTCTAAAATGACAGCTCAGTTTACAATACAATATCTTGTTGACTTTTCCATCGACCACCATGCCCGTGTTTTGACAATTTCTGATGAGATTCAGCTCTCTACAGTATATACTGTAGTTTCTGGAGACAACAGAGAACAATTCTTTACCTTTGACTCAATGAAGAAGAGATATAATGCAATGAATTCATCAAAATGTACTTTTTTGGAGAAGAAAAGATGTCTATCTCTATTAAGGTTCTAGTGGCCAGTTTACTTCCAATTCTAAAACATGCAGGCAGCAATGCACTGTAAATGATTATGTTCATGAAGAGACTAACAGTTCATTTAATGTGCTCCCATGATGATTGCGGTTGCATGGGGTTTGTGACACTGTGCACAGCTTTTACCATCAATCTTAATTATAGTTAGTTGCAAGCCTTGAAATCTCTTGGATTACTTGTGTTGCACTTGGGTAGCATTATGTATCGTAACACCTCATCTAACCATTTATCCTACCAGTATTAGGGCGTATGGATATTTTCTTTCTGATTTAATGAATCTTAATTCAATGAAGTGTGTCAAATGATTATTTAGAGACAGCTGCGTCTCAGATTACAGTATTAACAATAAGAGAGTGTTCCAACCCCCAGCTCTCCTGGTATCTAACAACTGGTGTTTAAATGGCTAGTAATTAATTTCACCAAACACTTCATGGCATCTAAACCAACCAATCATTGGGCAATGAGTGAAGCTAATCCCCTGATATACGGTAGTTTTTTTTTAAGCAATGGACTCAAGTAATGAATACCTTTCAATAAGCGTGCCTGTTTGGTAAATGAGTGAGCATTAGTGCAAATCACTTAATGATACTGCCAGGGAGGACATTAATAAAATGCAACTGGCTGAAGGCAGTGGTAGCCATGATTAGTCACATTTTCCCATTCATTTGTACAAGTCTGTCACTGTAGAGACGGTAAGACAAGTGTTTTGCTTAAGGAAGCAACAAAACTACATGTGGGTGAAAGGTGAAAAATATAGTGTGTTTAATTTTGCTTGCTGCATTTTTTATAGTTGCTACAGGGATTCAAACCATCACCTTACATGTCTTCTGGAAGATGAACGTTCAATTGCTCCCAAGAAATATCCAGCACAAATATTCCTGTAGCCAGGGATGGAGAAACTGAACTAATTAATATCATAACTGACATTACTAGTCAACCAGTTGCCATTGGTCTGTCAGAGTGCCTTTCATTTCTGTTTCTTAAGTTGGTATTGGATGGATAATTGGAGATAACTTTAGTCAAATCAGGGGTTGGATGAGAAAGTGGACTCAATTAAGCCATCCACTCCCCAATTTAAGAAGTCAACATAAATGATCAGGCAGATCCAGAGTTTTTCTTGCGGCAGCAAATGTAATTGTGTTTAGTCCTAAATAGATTATAAATGTAATACAAATGTTTTTTACAGAGGCAGAGATATTAGTTGAGTTAGTTCAAGTACTGGTACTGTAGGCAGGTTTTTTCTTACTTTTGGGCAGAGCCAGGCTAACTGTTTCCCCCTACTTCCATGTCTTTATGCTAAACTCCTACTTCTGGCTTCAGCAACATAATTAAGATGTGTGAGTGGTATTGATCTTCTCATCTAACTCAGCAGAAAGCAAATTTCCTAGAATGTCAAACTATTCCTTTAAGCTCCAACAGGTGGCTCCTTAAAACTCTCTCTTACGCTTGTCTTTTCCATTAAGTAATTCTAATGTTAGACAGAAAACATGTTTTCCTGTGGTTCCACCTACTGAGATTTAACTCTCAGCTACGAGCATTATTTCAACCTACAGAGCAGTTCTATCTGACAAATGGTTGTACGACAAAAACTCTTTTCATGGTACATCAACATTGATAGTGTATAGTACTTTCTGAATAAATTAAATGAATAAATCACACGAGGGAATTGTTGAAGTGGGTACATTTTATGTTAAGATGTAAAAATGTTAAATATCTCCAATAGCTCTACTGTTACTACTTTTAATTCAGTTTGACATGATTTGTAGAACATTTTCAAGTGCCCCAAGTAATATTTCATATCTTCCAGGTAGTTTTAGTCGAGTAAGTTTTATTAATCTCAAGTTAATTCAACATTTTAAAAGTGGATAGATTTGATTTTCAGAACATTTCAGAACTGATACACATGAGTTCACTTGACTTAAAGTCTTAAAACTTGAAATGATGATTTGAATGAATGTACTGCTGAGAGCTCACTCAACTTATTAAGTTTTTAAAGAAACTCGATCAGCGTATTAGCAGACTTCCAAGCAGGCGTTGTTTGAGAATTATAACTCTCCAGAGACTCTTTTTTTTGTAGATTGAAGAAAATATACTTGATGGAAACTTGCTGTGCATCTTTAATACCTGTTAAAGTGAGTCATGGTTGTTTCTTTTCATAATAATGAAAATAAGGCAAACCACGATGAAGATTAGTGTCAAATTCAGTCTCAAATTTAACCCTAACCCCTGTACACTTAGAATTTAATGAGCTAATTGAAAGCAGCCTTCCATGCTGTCTTTGTACTGACTGGTGCAATCAGGCTCCAACAGGAGCAGCTACTTATAAGGTCATTGTGACAAATAAAGACTCTTCAAAGTGAGAAAACAGGAATAGAAAGCAAATGTGACACCTGTTAATGTGAGTGAGCAGTTGTTGATGCAACTTAATGTTGTGTTCACACCAAAACCAATTTTTTCCCCGTGCGTTACTCACACGAGTTTGACCGCAGGATCATTTGTGTTATATTCCCAAACAGCCAGCGAGCAACAGCAGGCACGGACTAGTCCCCACCCGAACAATGAGAGCCAGCACAGTGATGTTACTGAAGCTCAGCCTATCTGCCATCATGATGACTCAATCCTCCTGCTAACAACAGTCATACTGACACTTATGTGTAAATATTGAGAGACACATTATCAACTCCTCTCTGTTCGTTTTGCACAGATTTACTGCACTTCCCAGACGACAACTACAGACCTTAAAGCGATATGAACCCAAAATAAACCTTTTTTTGTGTGATTTAATTGCAGTTGTAATTATCTAATCAAAAGGATGCCGAAATAACGACGTCATGATGTCGATTTCTGAATTCATGCTTTGTTGGGTCTGTCTGTGCGACGACAAGCAAACAATTTTTAAAATGTTTGTTTTCTGAATGGAGTTCAGATCAATCATAGCTATGCTTTGCAAACAATAGTTGCTCCATCCACACTTAAATTAATATCATCTGAAGGCATAAATATGGCAGCGACATGTTTATACACATAGATATCTACATACAGTGTAAATTTAAAATTATATGAACTCACCGGCATTTAAGATGTTTTGTGAGGGACTAGAGCAGAATCCAGTGTGAATGGTGGGATGGTCCAGTGTGTGTTTATTCCTCCAGAAATCATCATCAACAGCATCAACATGCTCCCCGGCTCTTTCCTCCAGAGCTGGCCAGCTCTCAACAGCTGTCTAACAGCAAGTCTTTGCTGAATCCCACCAGTTCAGCCACGCAATACGCACAAACTTTTCACTCAGGTTGAATATTTTCAACCTCTGCGAAGGATGTGAATTCCTGTCTATTTGCATCTTTGCATTGACTCATCACATGAAAAATTTGCTCACTTTAAGGCAGCAGGGGAACTGCATTTCTAAATTGAAACTGCATGACAGCGGATGGAGGACTGAAATGTCTCAACTCTTACTCAACTCTGACTGACCTGAAATTACTGAAAAATGTTACTTCCCGCTTAATTATTTCAAAGAATAGCTTGTTGAGTTTATACCTTTCTAAATCTAATAGTCTACTGTGATGGAGAGACAAAGAGAAATCAGGAAGTGATCAATATAGATGGATAAAATGAGAGATTTACTAAGAAACAGAGCAACACCAATATAGTATAGATGAGAGACTCAAAGAGTGATTTAGCTGAGACTTCCATGAGATGAATAGCAGCTTGGAGATAATGAAGTGCCCTCCTTGACGGGTGGCCAAAATAAAAACAGACACAAAAGCACATGCACACAGTCTCTCACATACACACACAGCGAGAAGAGGAGAACCATAAACAAGCATACACCATTATCAAGTGGATACTGGCTTTTACACACTAATCCCAGTCAAATCCCTTTGGAAAGCAATGTGACTGGCACCATCACACAGCTATGTGTATGTGTTTGCCTGTGTCTGTGTGGGATAAAGCAGCAAAAGTGATCACGCAGGGTGTAAATCCCAGAGTTGAGAGTTAACCATCCCTGAGGTTGTGTTAGTCTGTTGGAACAGGAGTTTCCCAAACTCCTGGGAACCAGAAGCAGTAAATTTAGCCTGTCCCCAGGTGGGGGGGGGGCGTTTGGAGAGGGGTTGGTGGAAAGTGAGGAAACACAAGAAAATAGCCTGCCACCCACACTCTGTAGTCCACACCATGCCATTGTGGAAAAGGGTGTATCAAACATCCCTTTTAGCTTCAGACCAAAGTGGAGTAAAATACAGGTAATTCATGAAGACATACAGTTCTGTACAGTATAAGTGCTCATGTCTGGATGTGTCAGTGAAATGCACACATCTCATGCCAGGTTCCAGATTTAAAAATTAACATTCGAGAAAGGAAATAGATGCCATTGCTAAAAATGCTGTTGGAGACCCAAATAAATGAAAGCTACTTGGAAATGTGCAAAGTGGCTGTTGGCTGCATAGAAGATGATATGTAATTTTAAAATATTACAGCACATAAATAAAGATATTGTACCTTTCTTCCCATTGGCCATCAAGCCTAAGAGTAACTCCTATTCAATTAGACTATTTAAATGGAATTAAAGAAATTGAAAGGACTGGAGGGGGGAAGAACAGAGAGAAAGGTTAATACAAATGGATATAGTGGGGGGGGGAAATACAGAAAACTTAAGTGAAATTTAAAAAAAAAAAGTTTTCACGTCATCGAGGGCTAACGCTGCCCCGGAAAAATGCAGGGGAAATGAGGGAGGAGAGGAACAAGGAGGAGATGGATGTATAAAAAGCCAGTCCTGTCTGCTTCTGCCGCTCCCCCTCGCCCTCCCCCCAGAGGATGGTGTGATGGGGTAGAGATGAAAGAGAGACTTTGAAGAAGGAGTGATCCTTCCCTCGCTCCCTCGAAGGAGGAGGAGAGGGATCAGAGCAGAGGCCCCTGACACAGCAAGAGATGTCAAGATACACACACACAGAATACTTTTCACATTATGCACTTGACTTCTTTTAGAAGTACTTTCGAAGGTGACTTTACAGTCCATTTTATTTTCCTTTGAACACAGCTTCCTGAAACTGACCATATGGCTACCATTTTTTACACTTTCTCAGTGCTGACAGCACTAAACTGCTCCCAAACGTCATATCTCTACTTGCTGCTAGATGACAACTTAAAATCTACTTGCTTAACTCGCCATATTCTTTTTCCTTTTTCTCTGAGCTCGGAAATACTTGGCATCACTCTTAAATCTTCAGCAATGTCATTTCGTCTCCACTTGTGTAAACATAGGATAGGCCCTCAGTTGACACACTTTCTCTGTTGTGTTTGCAGTGTGGCTACTGATTCATTTGTAGTGTTTGCTGTATCCTCCCTGACTCAGCTCTAAGCAATGAGGACAGATGACGAAGGATGACGGTAGAGGAGGATTGTTCCGGACAGCAACGTTTTGTGTCTAGCATAAGCACAATGTCTGGATTTCTTTCATCCTTGTAATCTTTATTCATCCAGAGTAGTATGGCTGACTTTACATACTCTTTGTCATGAACAACCTGCTCCATATTATATGAGCAGTCACACCTGTTGACTATTTATTAGAGGACTTCTTGTTCTTCTTCTTGTTCTTCTTCTTGTTCTTCTTCTTCTTCTTCTTCTTCTTTAGGGCTGGACATATATAGCAATACCCCTAATATCTCTGGGTATGTAGGCCACTGTGGAAGTCAATGAGCTGGATTGGTTTTTGGCAATACTGGATTTTTGCCTCAATGTGATGGTACTTTGACTTGTCCAGTAACAGGCATTCCTATTTGGTAGATTCTCAATTGATTTACATATAAAGTGATAGAGCGGTTTATCCATATCACCCAACCCTACAGAGTAAAATGCTTATTTTAGGAGGAAACAACAAAAAATAACTTGCATCAATCCAGACAAAAGCAGATTTGACACTTAGTATCAGGCTGCAGCAGCAATATTATCTATCTGTCCCAGCGTGTTCCCTGCTAATCATCATCCACTCTTTCATCCACTACCTGTAATTTCACATTGTCAACTCTTGGCTCGTGATAATCAGTGCTTCATCTAGAATATGCATGTGTTATAACTGGAAACACTGAGCTGAAGGATGCAGAAATTAAGTCTGTTCCCTAGTCAGCCCTGACAGTCTACAAACACAATTACTTCCAAATCCCCTTTAGTGTCTTCATATTTTTTTACAAATCTTCTCCAAATAATCCAAGATTTTTCTTTCCTACATCAGAAGTGTCTTTTTCAAGCTTTCAGTAAGTTTATCTGTCAGCTTGTGAATCCATCCAGCCTGCCCTCCAAAAATCTAACCACTGATTTCATTTTTAACTCATTCCTATTCGCCCCAGGGTTGGTTTTTTTTAATGTTGCTGTCATTGCTCGCCATTAGCATTCAGTGTCATGTAGTGTAACTTTCTTCTGTTGGTCTACACATCCATGATTTCATCCTTGGACTCTTAGATCCCATCTGTTCAAACATATTCTCCTTTTATGATATGCAGTCATTTTAGTCTAGGCCTAATTGCTTAGCCTTTCCACTTTTTGCTTGACAATCTTAGTATTCACACTCACACTATTCACAGCGGCACTCAACCTTTTTGATGTTCTCACAGTAGTGACGATATGGCAAGGCCAAATTATTAATTGCTCTGAAATGTCACAGAAAAAAGGTAAAGGAAAAAAGAATCCCTGTGGGATCACCCAAGAGGGTCGGCAAATACAAAGCGTTGATGGATAAGGCTGAAATTGAGGAAAAAAAGATTTTAGCCACATTTAATTAAATCTGAATGAAATGAAATTAGATCTCTAGTGTTAAATGGGATTTGATGTCCCAGTTGCCACTACAAGAGCCTGGGTGGCCCAGTGATTACAGAGATTGTCTTTAGAGGATTCTTAGTCCTGTGCTAGTGGGCATTAACCCCTCAGCAAGACTCTGAACACTTTCCAGAGTCCTGGTCAGTAGCTGACCGTGAACTTTGACCTCTTAATGAAGGAAAGCAAAAGAATTCCCTTATGGGAGTAAATATTATTGGCGGTGTTCCATGTACAACATCTCTAAAAATGAATCATTACCACGTTCATTAAGAGACACTAGTACAAGTACTATTAATAACTAAAACCATTACTGAGACGACTGGAAACCTGCACCACACTGCAACCGACATTGTGCAATACATGATCCAACTTTCCTGCTAATCTAGTGAATTGCTTTACTTCTCAAATGTATCTTGCTACAGGGTACAAGAGAAACAGTTGTGTTATAGAGGTAATGTTATGGTTGTTTGTGAAAAGAGAAGCCTACATTTGAACTCAGCACTGACAAGGTTTTCATGAATTTGTGAGTGGAAATGTTGGGTAAAGAGTTGTGACATATGTGTTTAAAAAAATTGTATCAAATTCATGTTTCTACAATTTTGCTATTCATAAACATGACATTGAAATGCAAAAAAAGCACAAAATTATTCAACATTTTTAAAAAGGGAATTAGGCTATGTTCATTTTTGTTGTTCTAGGTGTTTTGCAACATTGTTCTCTTGACTGACATCACATAATGAGTATGCCTTGTCAAAATACAACTTCACCAGTTCCATTTTATTACAGCATAACACCATATCCTAACAGCAAGTGAGCATCCAATTATTATTTCACATTGCATAAGGCAGCTTGTCACAGCCAAAAGTATAGGAATATGTATTCCACCTAAACAGAAGTTGTATTATTTGCATGTTGTGTCTTGGCTTGCTAACACTGGTAAGGCAACAGTGAGAAGTAGCATGGATTTTGTTCAAAGTTGTCTGGCTGCTCATTAAAACACACTTGTCTTATTTTGTATTGCAAGACTTGTTAAATGCAGAAGATGCAACTTTATACATCTTAATTCATATTTGATAGCATTTTTAACACTATCATCTCAGTGGTTATGCAGTAACCGCTAACACCCCTGTTGTGACATGGAGCACCTAACAGAATAAATGTAACCTTGTTGTTGTCTTGGTGAGAAGATGAGGTGGATGGGAACCAAACCTACGCCCTTGTGAAGTATATATGTGTGTGTGTGAGAGAGAATGGCAGCCTTATTGGAATTCAAAGGCTTTACAGGGTAACGGGTTCTCAATCAATATGCAGTGACACACATAACATGGAGGGAGCTGGAAGTATGACATCAATTGTTGCTTAAATGTCAAGAAAATCAGGATCAAACAGTAGTTACTGGATGAGATAATGGTGTAAAGCTAATCGTTAGCTTAAAGTCTGCATAAAACAATAATAAATATGCGATCTGAGTTTTTCACACCACAGAAAAATGTGTATAAGTATATAGTATATAGAATTAAGTTTCAAAATCATGGAAAAACATGCAGTATTCTGAGCTCTGAAATGCTGGGGGAGTGTCTGCTGAAGGTGCTAAAACCATGCCCCAACTGAACAGCCTCTGAGCCTCTGAGCTTAACAAGGCTCACGCCAAACTCCCTTAAAAGATATACAATGTCTTCTGTATCCTTCCTGACTTTTTATGAGGAGGTGTTATGTGTCCATAAATGTGTGTGCGTGTGTGTAAGACAGAGAAGGAGAGTTCAGGTATGTAATGTGATTAGATGAGGTCGTTGAATAGTCCATGTTGATAAATCACCATGAAAATTATACATGTCCAGTCACCAGCCGACTTATGAGACATGACTCCTAGCTGAGAGGAAGAGATTTGTACCTGTTGACCTTATATGCAGTAAGCTTTGATTCATGAAGACTGCATGCGCACACGCACACGCCTTCCATGATGAGTGTCAACATACACAGCAGGTAGCTGGGACAGATAACAGCCTCTCTTTTATCATTTCGCAGACACACACACGCACACACACACACACACACACACATGCTCATACACAAGCAATCTTGAGGAATAGATCAATGTGGTTTCAGTAACAGAGGGTCGATAAGTCTACAGATTATCACAGCTGAGGTTATTATGTATTGGTGTGTGGGTGGATTGACATTAAACGCACAATATGTAATTTTCCACTGCATGAAAAACTGAATTTTTGGCCCCGTGCACTCCTGCAAACCTCACTAATTCCCGGCAGTTAATGGCTGTTTACAGCCTGTGAAGTCCACATTGGACTGTGCCACGAACTGTCAAGAGCAAACCTCGGGGTGTATGTGTGTGTGTGTGTGTGTGTAAGTGGGTGGGTGGAGGGGTGAAGGGGGTGGGGGGTTGACTTCACACCCCCTGCAGAGATCTGCAGGAGTGTGGAGGGCATGGCGGGGGTGTGAATGACTCTGATTAACATTTGAACAGCAGTGAAAGCTGGCCTGGCTAGCCTCACTTAGACATTCATTGGATGAAACCACAGACATTTAAAAGGACAAATCACTTGTGATTGGTTGGTATATCTGTTGCTATTGGTCACCCCCTTGACCATTATAATACAGGCATGGGTAATCCCCTCCCTTGCAATAATAATGATAACAATAATAATAAAGATAATTTAATACACTTTAAGTTATGTGTATAACTAGGAAGCCTATACAGAATAGTTTCTGCTGGGTGTAGTGACTGTAGAGCAGCTCCACACCATCGCTCTCATCCTTCTTTCCGTCTCGCTCTCTGGGCCTGCAGACATTATGTCTTTGTCCTTCTGTGCTGCTGGAGTGGGTGTGGGTGTGGTGTTAGTTAGCTACTAGCCAGTGGCTTTCAAAGTGGGCATCAGATGAGCCTTGAAATGTCATTTTGCTGCCTCTGGGTCATATGTATTTGGTGGCATTTTGTCTCAATATTGTCTAAAGTGCAGACGTCTGTGATGTGTAGCCGTGTACTTCGGATTAGCTTCTAGTCTTGCCTGAAGTGTGGCACACAGGTCGGAGAGCTCCTGGCTGTGAAAGGATGGAGGCCGCACGATCCACCCAGACACCCTGTCAAAGGTGCCGTCTGCCTCATCATATCAATGGTGATGCCCCTCCAGAAATCCATGTCTTCTGCAGCGAGTACACTCTGCCTGCAAACACAATCAGTGCTGCTCAGTGCACTGCGTGATGACACAATACATCTACTAATGTAACTGAAAAATGTCACATTGACCAACAATATTATTCATGTTTATTCATTATTTATATCACCTATATATTGTATATTATACATATGTACATTACACTGAATTGTACTTTACTGCTTCTTTTGCACTTCTGGTTAGATGCTGAACTGCCTTTCATTGTCTCGTATTCTGTGCAATGACAACAAAGATTAATCTAATCTAATGAATCTAATCTAATTAATCTTCCTTCTCAGTCAACTCCAGGCTTCATGGCTGCCACCTGAATCGCAAGGTGCGGTTGGCTGTACCTGTGTACTGTCTCATAGCACGTCTTACAGGCAGCTGGAAAACAATTAAATCAGTGTGTTATAATAAAGCCACAGTAAAAAACGCATAGAAGGATGTCATTAACCACACTGTGCAAATTCGGACTCACAGCTAGAGCTTTGACCAAATAAGAAGCGACTGTCTCGTTGCGAGGCTGGATGGTCAACTGCCAAGCTTCTCTCAGCTTGTAAAACTGCCAGAAAACATCAGTTCCTGGCAGTTTTCTGTGCTGCCGACAAATTCCTGTGTACAGTCGTTAACTTGAATTTCCATGGCAATTTACAGTGCTGCTCACTGCCGAAAATCCCACTTTTCATGCGGTGTGCCGCTGTGGTCTCTCAATCAAAACAATCACAAAAGACGGAGTTTGAGGATGTTGTGAAATAGCGTGGGATCATGGGAGTTGTTGTTTTCATTATTAAACAACCACCATTACCGTCATTGCAGTCAGCTTCTATCGGTTAGGATCTCTTCAGTGTTCATTATTCAGGAGGTCTTTACCAGAAGTGGAATTACCTGCATTACCTCTCCAAAACAAACAGACCAGTAAAAACACTAAAAAATGCAGTTTCATGTCAAAAATCAGCTGTACGGCAGACACAGGACGTCTGGAGAGGCTGCGAGCTGAGCTGCAGATAACGTCAGCTTGTTTCTCTGATAACCTTAGATCCAGATGTTCAATGACTAAAATCCTTCATCTAGTTCAAAACAACCAAGATCTAAAAAGTGTATTGTAAAAATGTGGCTTAAAACTAGATAAATAGTCAATTTATGACAGCTCCTGGCAGGCAACCACAATGCTGACGCATGCGCAAAGGAGATATGACGCCATTGACTGGTGACCAAATGAAATGGACCTTGATTAAAATTATGGATTTCTCTGGGTTTGAACATTGTTGGAAACATTTGGGATAATGAAAGTACACAACTCAACAAAATATGTAACACAGAACTAGTTGTTTTTAGACATTTTAATGCAGAAAAGTTACATATTGGACCTTTAAAATGATTTATGTATGATTGCATCTCGGGAAGAAGATTATGTTTTGGTCCAAATGGCATGTTACATGTTAGTGTGTGTGTGTGTTCTTGTGTGTATGCCTTTGTGTGTGTATGTGTGCTTGGGTCCCTAAGGATGGCAGGTAGGAATAATGAATGCAGGGGAGCAGAGAGGCTGTAGATTAAAAAAGGAACATTTACTCTATGGAAGCACTCTCCCTCTCTTTCCCTCTTCCTTCTCTTTCACACTTCCTTCACTCTTTCCACCTTGACATTTCTGAAGTCTTCTTCATATTTCTGCAAGGACATATTTTTCACATCCACTGTAAAATGAAGATGAGATAATGCCCGTAAGATTAAAAAAGTGATGATGACTCAAAGCTTATTGAAAAACTATCTAGTAACATTTACCATCAAAATACTACCAACAAAGAACACAGAGCCCAGAAAACACTGCATACAGTATGTATGCATCACAAATTAAAAACCCTGGAAAAATAATTATAATTTAAAAAAATAAAAAAGCTACTGTTAAATTCCGATTTCACTGGTTTATTTCAAGTGCGCTCATCCATTAGTTCAGATATGTTTGAAACAGGATTTGAAGGATGACCTTTAGGAGAGATTGTTAAGAGACAAATGCCTCATTAGTAAGAACAAGAATCAATTATATTAGAAAATAATTATATTTTCCATTTAAATGCCATCATATGTCACTTTGATTCTGCTATGATGCACGCTATCAGCGTGTCAGCCTAAAGGCCAGTTTAACTGAGCTGACAGATCTGTGTCTTTGTGTAAGTCTATATGTGTGTATGGGAATGTGTTTATGAGAAGAACGAAGGGCAAACTGTAACATCGACAGTTTCATCCATTTATTCTGCTTTTTTAAATTTCATATTCGTCTGATTTTGTAAGAAAAGCGACTTTTCAGTAATAGTTTACACATACTGTGCACTAGAACATGAACTACACAAGCCTGCTGCACATGCATGTATGCTTTGTGAGTCTAAGTGAGCATTTGTATGCTCTTTTCCTGTGTGTGTGAATGAATGTGTGTGCGCACTACCGTACTGCAGCCCAACTGATAGCTGAACATGTTGCGGTTTCCTTCCTGCAAACCTACTGAATACATTCAAAGAGTAAGACAGAGAGCTGTAATTTATTCAGTAGAACAGCAATAGGTAGAGTGTGAAAGTCAATAATTTCAAAGTTTAGTTGCCTATGCAACAGTTCCATACTCTGATCTTCATCATCCGTCAAACTTGGTTCAGCAGGAAAGTCTGAAACGACAATCTGCAGGCATGTGAGTTTTGTTGTCTGAATGGTATGCTGTTGTTCTTGACTAAGTGTGTCTTTTCGTGTGCATTTCAATATATGTGCTCCAATATATGTGCTCCATTGTATGTGTGTGTGTGTGTGTGTGTGTATGTGTCTTTGAGGTGAATAATAACTTTTCTTATTACCCTGGATACGGCATGGTGCTTCCAAGCTTCGCTCACTGGAGTTCAATTACTGGGTTCCCTCTGGCTGGCCTTTTATCACTGAATAATTAGCTCCCCGATACTGTGGCTGTGTTTGTGTGTGTGTGTGTGTGTGTGTGGCTGTGCGTGTGTGTCTGTGCATGTATATACAGTATATGTGTGTGTGTGTGTGTGTGTCTGTGTGGTCAAAGTCACATAGTTGCATAATAAAGTGTGAAAACATGCAGCGAGGTTTCTACACACAGCATGGATAGCTGCACACACACAGGTTTGTGGAGAGTTTTGTCATGGTACACACACACATATTGATGCATACAAACAAACACTGGTAGTCACACACACAGAGATATACACAAAACACAAATGCACACTCATTACCTTCTTCTCTTCCTCCCCCTGTGAAATGCATTAGCTGGGTTTTTTTTTTTCCTCAGTTTTAAAGCGCTGTGTTCATCTCACAAGCGCAAGCACACAAAGACGCTGCAATGCCTCTGAACCATGGGGACTTAGATTTGGGTCATCAACTCCATCAATAGATGCCTGCAAAGGAGAGATGAATCGTGTCTTACTTGTTTTCACCTATTGTGATGTTGGCACACTGATTTTCCTATAAAACCGAATAGAACACTTTAATCCACTGAGCAACTTGGTGGGTAAAGTAATGAGCAGAGCCAGAAACACAAACTGGGAAAAACACTACAATTTGCTCTCAGTCGAGTGACATTTATAGATACATCTGTATGAATATTACAGTAAGAGTTTGAGTCTCCTAGCCATAAGTGCAGTATATTTGTCTAGTAAAGTGCCTGTAAGATGTAACACTTCAAGGGATTTACTCTTTATGAGTGACATTTATTGAAATTTCCATGGTCTGAATAAATGTCAAGCTATTGAGAGACAAGTTCGGGCAACTACACTAAATATAAAAGCTTTTTATCTTTCTCTTCTAATATACTTACATATAACCATGTACATTTTGTATGTTTGGCTGATTTAAATAGGTAGTAAGTCCACCATCATACAATACATTAGTTATTGCATCTGAACACACCTAACCATACAATGATTTAACAAAAATACAGTATTAAACAATTAAACGATGAGGATATACTTCATCATGAAATTATCATGTAAACAAATAAGGTAGAATAGGTAATAGAATAAGTGCTAACGACCCATGTCTGTAAACATCCATCCATCCTAATAAAAGTAGCACTCAGTATTAACAAATAAATAAATAATTTATAAATTATTTGCAAATGTGTAAAAATGTTCTTTTCTTTAGAGGGACATCATGTTTTATTTATATCGGTATAATGTTGGCTTTTTATTATGAGGGCTACGTGCCCATGCTGTTACTCTGGCCGCTACTGGCAGGCGCTACTGCACATATATACACAGAATTGACACATTTATTGAAAAATAAAAGAAAATGAAGAAACATACAACTAATACAACAATAACAAGGAGCACGGTGAAAGGAGAAAGTTTGAGGACAAGTCGACGAGTGAAAACGAGGCAGTAGGAGCAGTTACACAATAATTAACAGTTAGCTTTTTTAAGCTAACGTTAGCCCTGTCATGGACAACAGCTGCACTTGAGAAGAAACCAGCGAGCTATCAGAGAGCTGAACTTGAGCAGCTCGGAAAAAAGAACATCAGATTCAAGGTTAGACATCAACATTGTTAATGTTAACATTTATTGCTGGTCTAATAAGATGTGCAGCAGTTTGTGGGGCTTTATGAGCATTGCTAATTGGTTAGCCAACTCCTGCTGTCTGTGAATGGTTAAGTGTGTGACTTGCTAATGGCAGTTTGTTAATAAACTATTTTCACAGCAGACATTTTTACTTTTCCAAGCGCAGGTGGAAGTCATTGACTGCCGTGAAAAGGGTCTATTGAGGTGTGATAGAAGTGGCAGACTCAGAGAGAGTCAGCAACACTTATAAGGTGAGATAGGCTATTCTTTCATAGCAACAGGTATTGTGTCAAAGTCTTTTCCACCTCAAATACAGACTAATACAGACTTCGACACAACACCGCTCTTTTTATATTTTGCAGCTGCAGTTTATCAACTACACTGAGGATTTGTGGTTTTATTTTAACATTTTATCAGTTGGACTGCAAGTAAGGATTATTTCTGTTATCGATTAGTCTGTCAATTATTTTCTCAATCTAATCGATTGGTTGTTTGGTTTAAAAAATGACAGAAAATCATAAAAAAAATAAATAAATACATAACTATTTGCCAAAATCTCTTATTTTGTCCACAATCCAAAAATATTGAGCTTACTATCATTGAGGACTAAAGATACCAGAAAATATATTCACATTTGAGTAGAGGAAATCAAAATAGTTGCCCACTATTTTTATGTCGATCGACTTGTCGATTAATCAACTAATTTAAGCGTTTCCCCAAGGATTTTTTTCAGCAGTGGTGCTGTTGTGTGCATCCAGGACCCATATTTGCACACCAGCAACTTAAAAGTACTTTAGAATCGTTCCAGATAAGTTTATTCATGTTCACCGAGCCATGTGTGTAATAATTTACAGGAGAAGGGCTCTGGAGGCCCAGATTCTCCCCCCAAGAAAATTTGATGTTACTTCACTAAAAACGATACATTTTTACATCATTTTGGACCATTATCATTCCAGTATCTATAAACAAAAATAACATATCAATAAAATAAATAATAATTTTGACATGAAAATACTGAGTCGAGTTCAGAAAGAATGAAGAACGCTTTGATGTGATTCATGGCTGCAGGTTCCGCTGGCAGAGAGAGGAGGGGCTGGTCTGCCATCGCACTTTATCTTTCACTTTATCTGGTTAACTGTTTCCACCGCAGCCTCTCTGCTGCTGTCTGCTCCGTGTGTGTGTATGTGTGTGTGTGTGGAGGAGCTGAGCCCCGCCCTCCGTCAGACACCGACACAGGGAGCAGAGGAGAGGACAGACAGAAGAGGCTGTAGTGATGACACAACGATTTCCATTCGTTCACCACTATCTCCAGTCAGTTGCTTGAAGTTTAGAAAGTGTGCCTGTTTTGCATTTGTTGTGATTGTTATATACAGTGTGAAATTTCAGCCGTGGCATTCATTATTTTGCTGTTGAATTGTTGCAGCTCTACTCTACATAGACTCAGACCAGCTCTGTCATAAGTTACCTGTCCACATCTCCAAAGCAGCCACACCCACACATCAGTATTTAACACTTGTAGAAAGAGAAAAGATGACATTGTGGCCATCCAAGAAGAGAGGAAAAAGATTGAGGGTGCTAGGTGAGGAAGTGAATCATTTGATGGCCATTTTGCTATACCATACCCTCATAAAAAATACATAAAAGTATGCATTAACTTACCCTGGAAAAGTCTTAGCTAAAGGAAATTAGTGACAAGCAGAAAGGAGAGAAACTGTGAGAGAAGGGATCAATAAATAGAGGAGAGGGGAGAATGAATAAAGATTAACATCAGAAAGAAAGAAAAAGGGGAGGAGAGGCTGGTGGAGGAGTGGAAATGAGAAAAGGAAGAGGGAGCAGGGAAGAGAAGACAGGAGGAGAGGAAGCAGAGGAGGATAAAGATGGGGAGAAAAGAGGAGAGAAAGAAGAAAGGCAAAGGAGAGGAAATAGCTAAGAAAAGGGCGACTGTGATTCATGTCAGTTGGGCTGCTCTGCATCATCCTGTATTCACTAGCTCATGATCTACCACTGCCTCTGACAAGTCTGTGTGTGTGAGTGTGTGTGTGAGTGTGAGTGAGTGTTTGTGTGAGTGCGTGAACACTTTATATAGTGTCTACTCTCTGAGGAAATGGTGCCAAGGTTTGGATAAGGATACAGATAAAGACAGGGGAGATGGGGTTGTAAATCACACATGCACACACACGCACACACACACACAGACACCACAAGCACTTCGACCTTGACTTCAGCTGCTACCCTCCACCTCTCATGAACATGTTGTGTATTATTCTCCCTCTCCTCCCGCCGCTGAAAACCAATGCTTATCTACTTTACAGCAGATAACCGAGAGCACACAAGAGAGAGGGAGAGAGAGAAAGAATGGGAGAGAGCAATGGGGGGAAAAAAGACGAAGAGATATGGAATGTGTGAGAGCGCGAGAGATCGAGAAATGAGACAGGTTGTAGCTAGCAAGAGGAGGAGAGATAGGGGAACAAAACCGAGAGGGGTCTGAATAATAGATAATATACCCAAATAATAGATAGAGAGACGGGTAAAACTGATGTGCTGCTGAGTGTGTCCCACATTTGTTCATTTGCTAAAGGAAAGGCACAGATGGATAATGTGTGTTGTGTGTATATGTGTCTGTTAGGGACTTCTCATCAGCATAAAATGGGGAAAATCCATAGCAGGGCAGGATGTCGAACCTGACTACCTATTTTGGTACCAACAGATGTGTACATCGCCATGAGTGTCAAATACTGCCAAACACCAAAAGCTGGCATGGAATGACTGGTCGGATTTATAATCCTGTTTATTTATTCTTGGATTTTTTTTTGGGATCACAGATGATTGCATGATGTCATCTGTGTGTGTTTTCTCAGCTCGGGGTTGAGACTTCAACTTTTAACAGAAAGCTTGCATTACAAACTGCAGGTGTGGAGGTGTGTGACCAGGCAGGACGTGGCAGTTGAATAATGGGAAATGTAGGAACCAGTGTTTTTGGAGCTTCACCCCATATAAGAGATTAGAAATCAGGTTATCTCAGCTGCTTCAGTTTTGACCATTTTATTGTGTAATCTGTCTTTTTGTGAGTCACCCAACCTTATGGAATACCACTTTACATCAAAATCTTGCCAATTTCATTTAGATTAAGTTCTTTTCAAGGCAGTGTATGTTCAGACAACATTTAAGATGTGAGAAATTTGCCTTTTTTATTAAAGGATCAGAGAACGTTTTTACCTCCTACGGCTGTGCTACATGACCAAAATCTCATATCCTGAAATAGGTAATTTTATATCCCGATAATGATACATATCTGTGTTCCTCTGTGGATTAAATTACTCTTTTCTGCCTTTTACTTACAAAGCTTCTATTGCACTTACAAGTAACGTAACAAGTGTAGTTGTTGTCAACTCGAGTACCTCACCTGGTTCACTGTCTCTCCTCTGCTGTGCTGTTTGTGCAGCACACACACGGAGGACTGAGTCCCACCCATGGTGAACCACAGAGAGCAGAGGAGAGTAGCGCGACCATAAATGACAGCAAAATGATATTAGTGGCTCTCACACTGAGCTGAAATGAAACGAGTGCACATAAATTAGGTAAATAACATAAATAAACATAGTCTCTACTGCGTTTTGCTGTCATTTATGGTCGCGCTATTCTCCTCTGCTCTCTGTGGTTCACTGCGGCGGGGCTGAGTCCTCCGTGTGTGTGTGCTGCACACACAGCAGAGCAGAGGAGAGACAGTGAACCGGGTGAAGTACTCGAGTAGACGACAACTACTCTTGTTACGTTACTGTAAGTGTAATAAAAGCTTGGCGAGTAAAAAGCCAAGAAGAGTAATTTATTAATGTGATCCCAGCAAAAGATGGACAGCCTCCAAATGATGAAAAATATTGCCATAAAGAGTGTGATTTGCGACACAATGAAATAAACGATAAAGCGTAATATGAAATGACTTTTTTCGTTACACAATATACATGGTCATATCGCACAGCCCTAATACCTCTCAAAGTAAGATATTGAAACACAGGTATTGATTCTGTTCTGGCATTAAATCATTTCAAACCATACCCAGCCCTCTTCCATAATGCTGATATTTGACTTTTCTGCAGACTTTTTTTATCAGGCCTACAATTTCCCACACAGATGTATATGTATGCATGCGTCCTCTCTGTCCTCGACCGGCTAATGCTATGAACCACCTCTGGCCTCTTACCTTCTGCTCTGTTTATCACTGCTATATCATGTAGCCATGGTTTTCAACCCTGAAGATAGCACATTAGTCTGAAGTACAGTCTGTCCTGGCTAAAAGTCAATGTGTCCTTGAGCAAGGCACGCATTCAGCATGCAATGTTCTTGTTGCGTGTTCTGTTGGAGGTTTTTTGTAATTTAAGTTCTCCATGTCTCTGCTCCTCCACTACAATGTTTAAATAGGTTCTCATAGCCACTGCAGTGTTAAATCAGTGCTGTTCTTCATGCAGTACATTCATAGATGTACCAAATTATGTAAAAATATATACTGAGCTGATATAGCAATCAAATATACTAAATGTATTTCATTTGTGTTTGCACTGCTTTATATGCATGTGTGTGCATATGTATGGGACCAACCGCCTCCTACACTAGCTCTATTAATACAAGTATCCATTGTGAGTCATTCTAACGCCAACTCTGGCATGCTGACTCATACATATAGTCCACCAGCACAAGTTATTTTTCGCTTTTAAATATTAGTAACATCATTTGACCTCGTACAATACTGTAACCCCTGGGCTTAAAGTGTTCTGGGTCCTCTCGAAGTTAAGTGAAATTAATAAATCAGGAGGTCAATAGTCTCTTGGCTAAAGTAAACCCAGGTTTTCTTAGAACGGTAAGAACTAATAATGGTAAGAACTCAGAACTAATTTGTAATGAGTTCAGCAATCCGTTGGTCAAATCAGTCTTGGGTCTTGTCAAGATAAAATAGTGCAACTCATTAGGACTTGGATAGTCCCCTGGCTACAGTTTCCTCATGATAAAATGAGACTAATTTGTTAGGACTTGGGAGTGTTCCCTTGGCCAAAGCTGCACCTATTATTTCTTCAACTAAAATGGTACTAATTCATTAAGATTTTAGTAGTCCCTCAGCTAAAGAAGATCCGGCTTTTCTTGGAATAAAGTGGCACTGATTTATGACACCTTCACAATAAACTGTTTCAGTCAAATAAAAAAATAAATGAAATTGTTACTGATAATATCCCAAGTACTGGCTCTGAAACATCAGATATATGACTACAGTCATTATTGGGAAAGCTGGGATGAACAGCAGATTTTAAGCAACAATATTTTCTGATAGTGTTGTGTAACAAGAACTATATATAATCTCATAGTTTTGGAATCGTGTTCTCTGAATTGACCCATTTGTTATACATATCACATTATGACCAGGACAACAATCATTCATCGCAGTGTTGCCAGTTTTTACAACTTCTTGCACTGACAGATGTCATTAAAACAGAGGATACTCACTCTCAGTGTAAAACATCTTCTCATAATCTATTAATTAATTGTGTCAAGGTGAAAATTTTAATATAATTACTAGATACAAAAGCATATGTGCACACAAATACACATAAACACAATTCAGATATTGACATTATGCAGCCAGGGCCACACACACATGCACACACACACAAACATGCGCGCGCACATGCACACACAAACTGCATGGTGCTGACTCATGGAGATTAGAGGAGAATAATAATCCTATTATCCTGTTGTCTTTTCCCCATGTCTTCTATTACACTTGACAAGAGCAGATAGGAAGTGTTTGTGTGTATGCGTGTGTGTGTGTGTCTAAACAGGAAAGCGGTATGAGTGTTTTCTGTCTTTGCATGTGTATGTGGCACTTGCATGATTGAGTGTGATAGAGTGTGAGTTATTTTGACCCTCCCTGTTTGTGCACGTACAGCTACAAGTACATATTCATGATAAACTGCACACTGAAAACATGCCATACACAATCATAAAATGCCCACATTTTTACAAAAGAAAAAAGTTCTAGTTCTTAAGCTCCCAGTTGAGTTAACTTTGGATGCTGGTGTGTGTGTGTGTGTGGCCCAGTAGCTAATGGTTTAATGGCTATAGACGAATATATAGGGCCCATAATGTCCATTAGAGTCAATGGAAAATCAATAGCTGTCATACGATAGACTGGAATGTGGGCTCTAAAAGCATCCAAATGTTTTTTTTTTTTTCATTCGCTCTCCTGATCTCCATCCTTCTTTCCCCTTTCCTTTTTCTTTCTCTTCTTCCTCTCTCATCCTTTTTACACTCCGTCCATCTCTCCATCTCTCCATCTCTGTGATTTATGTCTCTCGCCCTCCTGCATCTTCGTTTCTTCACTGTCAAGTAGGCTAATTTTTGTAATTTTATTTCAGTCTGTTAACAAGCTTCCTCCTTCTATTCTTCCTCTGCTCTCACTCTTCTTCTCCATTATGAAATTATCTCTGTTTCTCCATCTCTCTATCTATCCTCCCCTTCTCTCTCCTTCCACCATCAAGGTGTTTAAGTATGTGTTTTTCTCCGTCCACTGATGGATGTCCGCCGGCTAAATATCCTCAATAGCCCTTTAAAATGTATGGCGGAAGGACAGGCAGCAATGGCAGCTAAATCGACTCATTTTACACACTCACACTCACACACACACACACACACACAGACACGCAGAGCAATTACCCGTGAAGGTGCAGTTGGTGACGGCCTAATACTTGACACTTGCAGCTAAGTGTTGACCTATTGACCCCCAAGCTTCTTGGTATAGGTGCTTCTTAATGACTTTATCTTCCATCCTACTCTCTCTTTCCCTCTCTCTCTCTCACACACAATCTATCACTCTCTACTTCTGTCAATTCTGACCTCCATCTTCCTTCCTCTCCTTCTTTGTTTAATCCACACAGCAGTATCCGTCTTTTTCCACCCACCCGCCTACAACTAAAGCAAATACCAGTTGTCATTGAATTTCTATCTCTGAATGTACACGCGCACACAGACGCAATCACACTGACATCTACTGTAGTGACACACACATAGAGGGCACTCAAGTCACGCACACACACACACACACACATACAAATCTACCTAAACACGCTCAGTCAGGTATAGTTTGCACATACACACAGAACCTTCAAATAGATGCACACACAGGTTATCGGCCACTGAATCAGACAGACCACCACCATGTTTCCTTTCTGTTGCATCAATACTGTTTTCTTTCTTTTGGTTCCCATGACCATAGGCCTTTTGATGGAGATGGTTGCTATAGCAATTCAATACATTCAACTGTAACTATCGTACTTTAGCATTGATCCTTCACCTCAACGCTGTGTGTCTTTTGTGTGTTTTGCACGTCGTCTTTATCTCCATGTCCGTTTCAGTCTCTTAGCGCTTGTGTTCACTGCATCCCCTTCAGTCCCTGTAATTGAACGCAATGTGTCTTATTGTGTAATTTCTGCTAACGTCTCATTGTGCACGTTCAGTAGATGTGGACTCGGAGGATACAGAAAATAATCACATAATCACATAATTATCACTCACAGGGTTAGAATCTATCTGTGGTGGTAGCTGACGGGAGTTGGAGGGGGGAGAGGAGCAATATTTGCTCCTCTGCACATTGTAATTGCCAAGTACATTGTGAAAAATAAATAAATGAATGAATTATGTTGCAATTGTTTTGTCATTTTATGTAAAGCACATTGTGTTTTTTTTTCAACTCTAATTCCAAATCTGTCCCAAAATTAATTTAATGTTACATCCTCCCTGAGACGATGGGAGGTCTGCTCGAGCCTTGCACGCTTGCTAATAACTTATTTAAAGATTATGAAGAACATAAGAATATAGTCTAACTTATCAGAGTTAACTTGAATGCATCAGTTTTGAACAAATTTGCACAGAGGTGTTTATGATACTAACCATGTGTGATATCCGGATTGATTGGGCCAGCCATCTTCTCTGCGGGGAAAATCCGGTAAAAGCCAACAAGCATGGATGCTTTTCATTAAGCTAATTTATGCTTCCAAGCGTCCTCTCTCCTCCGTCCTTTGGCCGTGACCCAGAAACCCATCTCCCCTCCACCATCATCGAGGCTATTCCAGTCCCTTAAATGCACCTCGGAGGAGGTGCTCAGAACAAGGAACCACAGGTGTATCCTCTGTGGAAGTTTTTTACCAGATGGCAGCACCCCTTTGATAGCATGTCTTTATTGAATGCTCAGCTGATCTGACGGGACAGTAAACAGTTGGGTTGTTGTGGAAACAGCTTTAATGGAGTAATATTAATATATTTGACTGTAATATAGCAGATCAGTAATCTGTGGAATGACAGCACTAACAGCAGCTTTTCATATTTATTCATAAAATAAGCATAAGTGAATCATGAATCTATCACAAAAAACAGTCTTGTAAAACTATTATTTTTCTTCATAAGCCAAAGGCTTCTTTCTTCTTCTCTCTTTCAAGTACGTCTCAGCTCCTTCAGGAAAATGTGACGCCTCACAGCTGCGTGTCTCCTATAATAACATCCTGAGCCTGAAGAGGACGTCAGACTTTCACAAACTAAATAAGTGATATTTATTTAAACATATTCTGCAGGCTACAGCTGTTTTTATTGATCCTTTACGTCCGTTCTGTTCTGTCAATAATTAACGGATTTAAATTGTCTATTTGTGTCTTATTCTGTGACAGCCAGGCGCTGCTATCTACCCAGAATCAAATAATAAACATTGAAGCATTTATCAGGTGTTTTCCTTTCAGCTATCACTATGTAGAAATTATTGAGTAACAGTGTTTTAATTATACATGAACTTTAAGTGTAAAAGAGTTTAAACTGTTGATAGCTGACTTCTACATATTTGACAGTTGAAGTGATGTGCATCATGAGTAAAATGACGCTGGAGTGTGAGAGGACGTCCTGCCTGATGAATGAAATTCCTCCGTCTCTCTCTTGCATCCTCGCTGGGAGGAGCTGAGACGCAAGAAACAGATGTGAGCGAGGGAAGCGAGGGGACATGTTAGCTTAATGAAAAGCACATATATACCGCTCCTCTTCTTCTTTGGTTTTACTGGCGGACTACAAACCAACGTTTAAGGTGCATGCTGCCACCTACTGTACCAGAGTGTAACATCATGCTATTCACAAACGAATGTTAGTATGGGAAACCCTGCATATTCTCTTCTGCCCTCAACGCGTGCAGGTCCACAGCTATGCAACAAGCTAAACACACTTTGAAAAAAAAAGTGGCTTAACTGGAAGCAGCTGTGAAACTGAAAGCAGTGTTGGATAAAACCCAACAAATTCAATGATAGTGACTGCAAATCAGAAAAGACGAGATGCCATCAACAACAGCGCAAACATCATAGAAATAGCATAGAAATGAATTAGTACAATGACAAGGAAACTGGATTTTCAAACAAGCTGTCAGGTTAGTTACATTGTTACTTATGGCAGGAAGGGAAAAAAAGAATCATCAGCAGGGGCGGGTACCTGATACTCATACTGGTACCTGATGGTACCTTTTTTCGGTACTTTACTCTGTCTGCAATAACAAAGTAATATTACTTTGTTATTACAGAGAGACTGCCAGAGATTTTATCACATGACTGTTTTGGTACCAATATTTACCTGCTAGTATGGCAGATAGCCTTCCGAGATTTAGGCTACTTGCCAAACTGAATATCTACCCGCGTTTGGCTCTTGGTGGATTTTAATTTCAGACCCTGGCTGGGATGAAGTGCTTGTGTGTTTTTTTTTTTCCTGCTCCACCTTCTGCCCCTCTCTTTTTCTCCTTCTCAACCTTTCAGTCTTTCCTACATGTGTCCCTCAAGTATTTCCATCTTGATTGGCGATGTTCACCTATAATCAGAGAAGTGACAGTATGTGAAAGGAAGCAGATTGACATTAGCTAGGTAGCTAACTTAATGCTACGTTGACTACACAGCTAATATCAAGCTTGCAACGCACAGGGTGATAAAAGCACAACACTCAGCACTGAGCGTCTGGCTCCCTCTCCCAGTGTCTGCTCCCACAAATGGTTCTTTTTTATCTTTGTTATGATAGTTTCTCTCTGACATATCATTAAGCTCAGACAGACACAGACGCTTAGACAGACACAGCCAGAACAAGCTTCTCCATTTTTCTTGGTTACCAGGGTGATGAGTCCCGCCCCATCTCACATATGATTGGATATCTGAAAAAGAGCGAAACTGATCACTCCAGTGCCTTTTCAACTAGAAGTGCTTGGTGTGGCCGCACAAAAAAGTCGGAGCGATCTGACAGAAAGATGCTGGGTGCAGCTCTTCTTCTGCCGCGTAGGCTCTCTCCTTATTGGGAACATTTTAAAAAAGGGGCAGGGGTTACTACTAGAAACAGAACATCCAACTGAAACCAACTGCTTTAGGCACAATATATTCATTCATTCATTCATTAATTCATTCATTCACTCACTCACCTGTCTGTCCCCTAGAGCCCAGCAAGACACTTAGCAGTGTCATCAGATGACAGGACCAGGATTGGCTACTGTTGAGCTGTGTAATAGTGAGCATCTGTGAGGCACGTCCTTTCACAGCATACATCGGCTGTGTCCAGGTATCTGTTCACTCATCTTTGCATTTACCATCTCTTGACATACCTGTTCATTTTTGTCTATTCATACTCCTGCTTGTGTATTGTAGTCTACATTCACGCATCCATGCCAGCATTTAGCTCACACAATGTATGTGTGAGTGTCTGTTTACAGTATGTGTGAGCAGCAGTTGGCTAAACAGACAGTGTCCGACATGGTGAGCTATCCCTAATGAGAGAGTGAGCTGGCAACAGAGGCTACTGTTAGACACAGAGAGGCTGCTTGTTGCTTTGCCTCAGTTGCTTTTTGCTACAGCTCCAATAGGCTAACGCACACTTGGGACATGGGGGGGGGGGGGGGTGGGGTGGTGGGGTTGGACTGGGGGCAAAGCGGATAACAGCCTCCCCTGCTGCCTTGCCTTCAATGGCAAACAGTCTAGACATTACACAGTTTGAACATGGATTGCAGGTGATGCAATGTTTTACGGACCAGCCTAATTGCGAGTGTGTTTAGTACAAGGTAAGATTTTATTGTAGCTTGTAAATAAAATCTTGTAAAAGGAGGCAGTTTTATCTTCACACTCTCTTGGAATGTGTTCACTGTTCTCTGTTGCCCTGCTACTCTCCTCTCTCTGTCCCTCCTTGTCTCTCTAATCTCATGTACTTTCTTATTTTTTTTTACTTGACCTCTTCCTCCTCCCTGTTTGAGTGCATAAAAGTCTACATATTAGATAAAAGTGCAATTTATTCATTTATTTGAGTCACTGTGATGGAGAGCAGGGGTTGCAGCAAGCAGTGGGAATGCCTTTGCTAAATGTGTATCACTGAAAAGGAGAAGATTACTGAGCCTTTTTTAACTTGCGTCATGTTGTCTTTGCTATCAGCCATATTCACTGGCATCAGAAACCGCTGGCAGGAAAAATAAGCAGCCCATGCTGACATGAAGTCCTGACATGTAGTTACATTTGTGAGGAGGCGCATGGAGCTTACATAAGCAACCGCCTTAAATACGCAATAACCCCCTTAATGCAGAAGCATAAATGAAGCTTATCATGATGATAAGGTCGTACTTACAAGGTTGATTGCTGAGAAGCAAGAGTGAAGTTAAATGGGTCACTGAACACACACAGTCAGAGGATCATCCAGGTTTTAAACAAAGCTGCAGATTACTTTAACCTATCTGGAAGAGAAAACTGTAAAATTATTACCCAAACTCCCTGTTGTAACTTTGACCTACCGAATTTTCCATTTTGTCTGTGCATACTTTTGGGTATAACCTCTAAATAAAGCGGTTAATAATTTGGCTAAAATGTTGTCGTGGTTACAACTTGTAAGATTATCTGATCAACGGCGTTTCTCTTTCCTCATCTGACTTCTTTGTGATATCTTCCTAGATCTCAACAACTAGTATGGTGAGTACAACATTATCATAGGCACACAGCTATAAATAGAAACATCCTTTTACAGGAGGGATGCAATATTGCTGGAGAGCTTTGACACCCATTAATAGGGGATTACGTCGAGTGCAAACTCATCTGCAATCTTTTTGACTCAAGTTCCTTCAGCAGATGAAGTGAAAAGTATTTAACTGATTTATGTAAATGATCTGAAGATTAGGTCTTTTTAAAGGCGACACACAGACATTAGAAAGGAGATATTAAGTTAAAGTGAGGCAAATATAAAAAAGTTACTGTACAAAAAAGCTGCACAACCGTAATTATAACTTTGTGCACGTATATCCACAGACTTTTATTTTAAGTGTATTATGAAATGGTTGCATAGAAACTGGCTCCCCTGGGGTAATCAATGGTTATACTTTTCCACATTTATATTTACCACTGTGCCAGAGTAAAAAACAAACAAAAAAAATGTAATGGAAAAAGAAAAAAGAAAAAATCAGTCGCAGCAGCCACATAACTTGAATTTCGTGAAGGCCTGTTTTTACTTCATATATTATAGATGGAGCCTGTTATATAGAAAACACCAGGTGGGCCAGTATCATTACCTACCTCAGAGGCAGACAGCAAACATGTATCTACTGAGTAAATATTAGGCTGCTTGGACAGGCATGCAGTGGTTTCCATGGTAACTGACCCATATGGGATATTGGAAACTAGATGCCATATTTAGAGTTGCGAGCCAGACATTTTATCGCCCGCTGTAGCTGCTGACTGAGAATTTGATGGTACTAATGGGTAACTCCTGGTTGTTTGTGTGTATGTGTGTGTGTATGTGCATGACTGTGTGCGTTGTCTGTATAGTTGTGCGTCTGTTCAACATGCACAAATGCACTTGAGTACATGTTAGCATGGGTTTGTGCTGACATGTTAGTATTGCTGTGTCAGTGTTTTTTTGGGGGGGTGTGTGTGCAACTGTGTGTGTTTGTTTGTGTTCGGAGTCACTTCCTAGTTATCTCGCTAAAAGGAGAAGTTTGTATGAAGTGCTCCTCCATACTGTTAAGACAGTGCAGTAACTGGGTCGGGCCTACAGGGGCAGAACAGATGGACTGTCAGTGTCTAACTCTCTTAACCTCAAGTCACTCTTCCTTTATCAACATGAAAGTTAAATGAGCACTAATCACAAAGCGGGTAAACACTGTTAAATAAAGTAAGAAAACTAAATAACTTGTAGGCTCGGATATCAGTAAACTGTGCTTGAATGATGTTGCTGATTAAACACAACACATGCAGTGTATCTGCTACAAAATGCAGCGTCAGACATGTAAAAAAAAGAGAGAGAGAGAGAGAGAGAGAGAGAGAGAGCCCAAGACCGCCAGAGAGAAAGGGATGGGAGGGAGGAACAGTAGTATTGTGAAGGCTGGAATCCAATTATCTACTAACAGTGGATTCTCCCGAGGGACCACTCGAAGACCAGCATGGGAAGCTGTGTGTGTATGTGTGTGTGTGTGTGTGTGTGTGTGTGTGTGTGTGTGTGTGTGTGTGTGTGTGTGTGTGTGTGCGTGCGCCCATGTCTGCGTGTCTTTGTGTGGGTCTGAGCCTGTGTCTGGACAGGCCAGCTGTGGCAATTATAAGTTAAAAGTTACAATTCAAGGCCGTCGTGAGATCGAGTCAGGGAAGAGAGAGAGAGAAAGAGAGATGAAGTGAGTTTGCATCGCCAGGATAAGACTGGACAAGGCAACTGTTTCCTAAAGGATGATGATATTTAAATACCAAAACCAACAATGAATTGTCTGTATAGTTAAAACTGTATATATATTTTATTTTTCTCTTCCACAGAGCGCCAGTGTTATTATTTATATTTGAAGAACAGTGCACTGTTCCACTGGGGGACATGTTACTTAATTACAATGAACAAAGGCGCTGTATTATTATTATTATTATTATTGTTGTTATTTTGAGTCAATCCAACATACTCCTCCTCCTCCTGCTGTTCATACGCTCACCTAATGTGTATTCATCTGCAGCTGAAAATAGTCCCCAACAAACACACAGTTTATACGTATTAAAAACCACAGTGCCTTATTTTAAGCAAGTATTGAAGTACTATGTTTGGTTTTACATTGAATCCAATGAGTCTTGGTTTTGTGAAAGTTTAGCTAGTACAAGCTTCAAACACAGACTGTCAGTGATGTAAATGTAGTGGAATCCACCAGCACGTGTTAATAAACTATCATGCTAAACTAAGACAGTGAACATGGTAAACTCGCTAAACATCAGCATGTCGGCATCGTCATTGTGACCGTGTTGCCATGCTGTTAAAATTGATCATTTTTCTTTTCTCTATTTCTCTGTTTTGTGAATTTTGTGTTTTTGTTTTCAAGTCACAGTGTGTATGTCTGTCCCAGCCTCCACACAAACTGAGAATAACTATAAGAATTTACAAAAACTGCTGTAAAATAAGTTGTTAAAAAGTTGAAGGAAGAGGAGGAAAACAGGACAGCTGCTTTTCAAGTGCCCATGAAGACCTTCATTTTACCCTCCTTATGACAGGAGCACTTTGCTTCAAAAGCTAATTTTAAAGTGTTATCTGATATTATAGATTACAGCATCTTGAGAAATGGCATCACCCTCCCCATCTCCATGATGCAACGACATTCCTCCACCATGAGCTCCCTTGTGAAATGTGATAACAATATATATATATATGCTTTTTATTTTAATTGCCTAAAAGTAAACTTGTTAAATTTACCAGCTACACTTGTAAAGCTTGTTTAAGTTCCCCTCCCGTTGCCAAAATGGATATCAAGTTTTGGACTGAAACATCTACAGTAGTGTACTTGGCAGTTAAACTTAATTCCGACTGATATGAGGAGAGGGTGTTTACAGAGATTTTTACTGTTATATTGACAATCTGGAGTTGTGAGTAGAGGACACAATGTACCAGACACAGGCAGCCATATTGACTATATAAAACCTGTTTATGAGCCCTGTGAACTTAAATAACAGTGGGGGATGATGGAGAAGGTTTCTGTCTGCATACGAATGGAAGGTAGACTGTTTGTGTGTATGGGAAACAGAAGGTGGCTTTATTTGTTTGTGCATTTGGGCAGTTAGGTGCAGCTGTGTGTGTCGAAGATTATGTCTTTGTTTATATGTGTGTGTTGCTGTGTGAAACTTTAAAATTAAAAAAGAGAGCCGTGTGTGTTTATGTGTGTGTGTGTGTGTGCAGATGAGCATGAAGCACAAGCAATAAAGTTTGTGTCCCCACGACCACATCCTCGCTTCCCTCGCTCGGATCCCTTCTTAACAACCTTGAGACAAGTAGGAAGGATACAAGGATGAGGATGGAAGCATAGTGGGGTTTTTTTTTGCCTTATGCAGTAGTTTAGTCAGCTAATCCTCATGCTACACAACTGTCATGTGGCTTTGAGTTTGGATTCACATAAGTGATGTGATGCAGGCTTGTAGTGTTTCAAATTTATTTATAATACATATAAATTGTAATATTTTTCTTTGTTTTTGTCTTTTTGTCTTGTGCTGCTGTCTGTTAATTATTTGTGCCATTGTAGTTATGTGACAGATTTCCCATCCACTAAAAGATTTCTGTTTCCCCTTCTCTAAAACTTTTCTTGTAGCCTTTTTTTCCCCCTCTCAATCCTTATCTCCTGTAAGATATTTGTATTCGTTGGACCAATTTTGATTGATTGGTAGGTCGAGGGCTGGAGGATAGAGGAGCAAGACACTCCCGTCAGTTGGGTGTTATTGCTCGCAGTTGATGACAGTTCACAGCAGCTACACTTCTCTCTCTGTTTACTTGTCAAGCAAACTTTTTACACCCGAGAAATGAAAATTCTACAAGACATATTTCCTGCACCAGCGCCATTAATTATTGATTTGTTTATCAATTTGTTCAGTCGTTCATTCATGGAGGACAGAATTTATGGTCGAGGGGACAGAATTTATCACTGTGGCGAGGCGCGGTAGCAGAGTTGAGTCATACGGAATTTCCTGCTATTTCCTTTTCCTATGGAAATCAGATGAATCAGCAAAAAAGCTGAATAATAATTACATAACTTCGTAGGTGGTGGTAAATACCTTGCTCTCTCTCTCCCTCTCTCTCTCTCTGAACTGTGGGGCTACATGTTTACCTAAAGGAGGAGTGGTAATTGGACATGCATATGTGTGAGGGTTTGCAGACACTGTTTTAAACGTTGACGCGTTATCAAGACATTATGGATCAGGCTTTCTGTATGTTATGCTTTGCTGCTTTATCATTGGCATGCCCGTGCTCAGAAACAGAGTAGAAATGTTTGTGTGCATGTGTGTATGGAGCTCAATTTGATTTCCATACGGTAGATACAAACAGGCACACGAGTGGGTTAATAGACTTACAAGTTGATCAGGAGAGAGCCAGAGAGAGAGAGAGAGAGAGAGAAACATTGGGGGGAGCGATGTGTCGAGTGGGAAAAACAGAAAGATGAGATGTAGAATAACAGCTTTATGTCTGTATATGTGTGCAAACTTGGCAAGGTCTGATTATCATTGTCAAGTTAATAATACCTCATCTTTCTCAGTTTCAAATTCTGTCTGGCTCCAGCAACATGGCCAGGTTAGAATAAATGAGTGTCACCCACACATACTCATTTATGCAGAAATTAAATGAGAGTAGTTGGTGGTTGCTATAATGAAAGGCTGATGTTCGTGATTTTTTTTTTTGGAAGAGGACGGTTGATTCGTCTGCCTCGTAGCCCCTCTGCTCTGTTGTTTTTGAGTTTTTCCCTTGAGTATGTGGAGACCATATGGATGGCTGAAATACTCTAAACTCTCTAAACAAAGTGCTGTGGAAACATATAGACTTCTGTTCTATTAGACAAAACAAAAAATGGCGACTGTTTGCTTATTTGATCTGTTTGTGTTTTCAAGTTATTTTTAGGGTCTCTCAGGTTATGTCTTCTTTTTTTCTCCCCCATGCATTTTGTCAGAAAGGCACAACTTTTAAATACAGTTTTTAACACTCTTTCTCTCTGTTGTTATTCATCTCTCATTTGACATTTGCCAGTTTTGTTTCATAGAAGACAAAACCTATTTCTGGCGTTTCCAAGCAGTATATGGAGAAACTATTTCACAGTTTAAAACAAAGGTTTGCTATTCCTGCTGTTAGCAGTCTGCGGACTTGACTGTGTCTCACAGCTTTCATGGCTGTTATCAGCTTTTAGACATAATAAGGAGAAACCTGACAGTGTTCCCACATTTGGTTTCTCTTGCCTTTCTCACATTTATTATTTTATTATTTCTTTTTTGTGAAAAAAATCGGAATGGATCACATACCTTTCCACATTCCTGAAGTGTCTTTGACTAAAACACTGAATTCTTACATCAGCTGGAGGGATGCTGCTCTGCAGCTGACCCTGACCTCTGTGTGGATCAATGATGTTACACATTATTAAAACCAAGCGGGTGTCACTGATGTGAAAATTGCTCAAATGATCTGTCATCTCACACAGCAGTAATGCCTCTCTCACTTTTGTTTTTATCAAAAGTTCAGCTCATGCAGACATTTTGGTCCCTAAATGGGGGACACTTATGGTCTCTTACTTTTTATGGTTTGCTTCTTCTTTTATCTGGCAACACAATCACATCCAAATGGAGGCCTGACTTCATTTGACTTCACTTCTAAGCAGGGAGTGTTTTAACCATTCTATGGGAACTGGGATGTGTCTGTGTGGTTTATTTGTAGCTTTTGTACAGTCAGTGCACCTGTACTTCATTTACCAATGAAGTACAGGAATACTGGACGTTGTTTCTGTGGTTACAGAATTTCTGCCTTTATTTGCATCTATAATGAATTAAAAAAAACCCAAGTTTTGGAAACAAGTGCATTTTTTTCATTTGTTACTACAAATCCTGTACACAATGGAAATATTAGATGAAACATACAGATGGGTGACAAATTAAAGGAAAAACTGGTCCAGGTTTGAATGCTTGACCCCTACAGTAAGTGGATCCGGTGGCTCTGTTATGCTTTGGGGGGTGTTTTGCTGGCATGGTTTGGGTCCACTTGTCCCCTTAGAGGGAAGGGTCACTGCAAATCAATACAAAGTTGTTCTTATGATGAAACATTTCTATCAAGATTCAAGATCTTTTATCATTTTACAGCACAAGGTTGCACAACGTGATGTAGTCTGTAGCCCCCCAGTGCCACTCACAAAAACAGAACACACACACAAATGGACCAACAAACAACAAGTCACAAATGTTTTTATGTTGTAGTGCAGAGGATGAATTGAGGAGTCTCACAGCCTGAGGAAAGAAGCTGCTCTGTAGTCTGGTGGTACGACAGTGGGTACGTCTGTATCTCTTGCCAGATGGCAGCAGGGTGAACAGACTGTGGCTGGGGTGGGTATTGTCTTTTAGTGTCCTTTGGGCTCTATGCAGCCTCCTCACATCACCGATATCATTGATGCTGGGTAGATGGGTACCGATGTTGTTTTGGGTGGTTTTAATCACCCGCTGCAGAGCCTTCCTGTCTTGGGCCATGCACATCCAATGCTAATTTGTGATGTTTCCAGTCAGGGTGTATGCTATTGCTCCTCTGTACAAGTTAACAAGAACTTGAGATGGGAATTTTGCCTTCTTAAGTTTCCTTAAGAAGTGCTGTGTCGTTTCCTAGCTTTTTTTTACTAGGGTGGAGATGTGTGATGTCCACGACAGGTTCTCTGTGATGCTGCTCCCGATATGAACTCTCAATGTTGTTTGAAATCTGGCCGATGATGGTGGTGTCGTCCTCAAACTTCACAATAGAGTTCTCTCCATGTCGGGGGTTGCAGTCATGGGTGCACAGCTTGAATAGGAGGGGGCTGAGCACACAACCCTGGGGGGCTCCGGTGTTGAGCACTAGAGTGGTGGAGGTGTGACCACCAATCCAAACTGTTTGGTGTCTGTTTATGATAATATCCAGTTGCAGAGTGTGGTATTTAAGCCCAGAGTGCTTAGTTCTCTAATCATTTTCATGAGGGAGATTGTATTAATTGCTGAGCTGAAATCAACAAACAGCATTATGATGTAGGTGTTGTTATTTTCAAAGTGTGCAAAAACTGAATGGAGGACAGTGGAGATGGCATCCTCTGTATGCAAACTAGTGAGGGTCCAGGCTGTCAGGAATGTTGTCTTTGATATGCTTGAGAACCAGTTTTTCAAAGCACTTCATCAGAATGGGAGTGAGTGCCACAGGGAGGTAGTCTTTTAGACTAGACACAGACGCAGACTTTTTCGGCACAGGGATAATGGTGGCTGTCTTGAAGCATGTGGGAACACTCTCCTGTGACAGTGATATGTTAAAAATGTCAACATCAACTAGGTGGTTGGCACATGTTTTAGTACAGGGCCAGGGATGTTATCAGGCCCAGCAGCTTTATTCATATTCACTCTTACAGGATTCTTCTCACATCCGCTGTGGATACTGACAGTGGCAGGTCCTCTGGAGGCGGAGTGGACTTTACAGCTGACTCTTTGTTGAGGATATCAAAGCGAGCATAGAATGAGTTAAGCTCATCTGGCGATTTGGCCTCACACATTATGGGGGCGCTCCTGTTTTTGTAGCCTGTGATGTTCTGGATCACCTGCCACATATCTTTGGTGTTGTTGGTGTTGAGGTCTCTCTCCGGTCTCTGCTGATGTTTCCGCTTTGCCTCCTTGATGCCAGCTTTCAATCTTGCTCTGGCGGTGTTGTATGCTTCCCTGACCGAAAGGCAGCTTTTTTGGCTCTAGATAGAGCCCTCACCTCTCCATTTATCCATGTAGCCCTCTGGTTGGGGAATGATTTTATTGTCTTTGTGATCACCTCATCATCAACACATTTGCTGATGTATAATGTCACTGTTGATGTATATTCCTCAAGATTGATGTGGTTCTCCTGGGTGAACATGTGCCAGTCTGTGCACTCAAAACAGTCATGTAGTGTGAAGATGTTATAGTTTCATCTGTCCACACTTTAACAGTTTTTACTGATGGTTTGAACCTTTTTATCAGCTGAGAGTAAGTAGGCAGGAGAAGCAGGGAAATATGGTCTGATAGATCAAAATGGGAACGAGGGATGTCATGTGAATGCTGATGACTTCATACAATTCCTGTAGTACATTTTTTGAATTTGCATCTGGAGGAATGTAAACAGCAGCAACAAACACACAGGTGAATTCTTTGGGCAGATAATATGGTCAACATCTTAACATTAAAAACTTGACATCTGGTAGACATTGTCTATCCAGTCTTATTTCATCCATTTTATTTACCTGCAACTGCACATTAGCCAGAAGAAGGCTGGCCTTAGGCCTTAGGTCCAAGCTGTGTTAGCTTGGCCCTGATCCCGGCTCTCTTCCTTCTCTTCCTGGGGCGATGGCACTGCTTGTGGTGACGTTTGGTCCGGCTGATCTGGTGTTCGGGAGACGCCGTTGACAGTGATCGTTTCAAGGTCCGCTGAACTTAATCCAATCCCTGCACTTCCTTTTCCAACATTGATGAGTGTATTTCTGTCATTAGTAATACGTGCATCAGTAATAAAGACGAAAAAATAGCAAAGTTTTAGGGAGCTACTGGCCCCTGCATTTGCATGCGCCGCTATTGCCATGGGAGTGGTCTCTTCCAGGTTGACAATGCCCCAATTCACAGGACATGAGGGGTCACTGTATGGTTTGATGAATATGAAAATGATGTGAATCATGTGCTGTGGCCTTTGCAGTGAGTTTTGGGGGTAGTCACGCTGAGCCATGACTTGAGTCGAGATGGCATGCTGAGTGTTTTTCCTTTACACAGCAGGGTAAAGTAAAATATGTTGTTTACCTGTTGGAGGTTACCTGTTGCTGGCTGTCTGCAGCTCTTCATCAAACATCATCATCACTGTGGCTGATTCTGCTTGTACTATTCCTCCCTGCATTATTTCTAACTGATCCGCTGAACAAAGAGCTCCAAATATCTCCATATGTTGTTGTGTCGACTGCTTTTTAGCACTGCTAACGAAGCTCTGCTAATTCGGTGAGGAACACCCCTCATTTCCTGTAAATTCATCACAATAAAAGTCCTCTTTTATTAAGTCATTTAAAAGCTTTGAAGCAGTAGAGCAGGAAAATGTTGGGTTTACATCGGCAGTAACTTAACACAACTCTGATATGACTGCCCCTCAGCAGGTTTCTGGAAAGAACAGAGTGGGCTCATCGGGAGGAGGGCCTTAAAGAGGCAGGGGCCAAAACAGCCTGTTACAGACAAAGGCTGAACTAAGGGGCTGCATAAAGGGCAAGTATAAGATAAAGACGGAGTTTTTTGAACTGTGAATCATGCAAAGCTCCTCTGGTGGAGTCCAAAACTAAAAAATGTAGAGCTGCAAATTAGTGTAATTGGTCCCCTTTAACTACGGTGCAATGAAAATCCTCAAATCCAACCACTTATATATGGTTCAGTTATATCAAGAGTCACATGAAAAAACAGTTTGTTAGAGAGAAAAAAAGATTTGCAGTGACTTCTTGATCACTGGTTTGACTATTCCTTGTTGATAACATCTCTCTTTAAGTTGTCCCCCTGGGCATGCCTTATCATCCTCCCGTGTAAGCCATTATGGCTTCTTCACCATTTCACTTGTGTGGGAGCAGCACTGCTAATCAATAGCCAATAAAGCCAGATCAATAGAGCTTACAGAGCAATCTAGCACTCTAAGGGCCTTGTCTGTATCACTGATGTAAGAACCCGGGTTTACCTATTTTTAGGACACGGGACCACCCTAAAGCTTAGGGAGGTTGTGTTTGTCACTGGTAGGTTGGCCAGCTAAACCTATAGTTTGGAAAATATGGACGAGGGATTCACTGCTTTATACAGCAAGAAAAGTATTTAATCCATTTACTGTGATTTTACTTTTTAAGAATAAGCACCCTCGTTTTTCCTTGCTGTTGTCGTATTTAGCTGTTCAGTAATGACTGTGGTCAATACAGCTTATGAGCTCTACAGGGTCCTTGTGTTTGAGGGGAAGTAATTCACAGTGGATGGTTATCAACGACTTGCATTTAAGTTGACAACGATGACTATTTCTGATTACACTGTATTGATTATATTCAATGAGCACAGAGGTAGGATATTCACTTGGCAATTGGTTAAGTAATGACTGTGCTAATTAAAGTCAACTGGTTAAAATCAATGACCCCTCATGGGAAAGGTCATAGTTCACTGTACCTATTACTGACCGTATACGAAGCAGATTTAAAGAAACATCAGATACTTAAAAAGAGGGAAGGGACCTCAGTGCTGGGTGAGGAATTTGAATTATTAAAATATCATCGTGTACAGAGTTGACTATTATGTTTAAAAAGAAATGAGTTACTGATGATATTACTCTTTTCCCCAATTCTGTGACATTTTAACCAGCACCATTAGAATTACAGATGCTACAGTTAAGTCGTTACTAGCGATGCATTTTTAAGCCTTATTAGCATAATATCTATCAATAGATTCCCCTTTTCTTGTCTTATAACTAGTCATACTAGTGGTTTTGCACTCATGTTTTATCCCATTTTCTAAGAGTATTCTTCATTATTACAATTAACCATTTTTATACTGTTGAAGGCCTCCATTAGTTTCCATAATTTCTGTACAGAATAAAAACCAATTAGCCAACTCTTTAAATTTGCATCAGATGTGTGATTCACTGTTCATCACAGTGAACACCAAGTCAACACTATTTTTTGTCAAAAGCTACATTGTTGCTGAGGTAACACTTGACTTTTCATATTGATATGTGCTTAAACAGCGCTACCACCCAATTATAATGTAAGATGGACAAGAATCAATGCAGATTTGATGTGTACTGTTGTGGATTTCACATCTCAAGCTTTAGTTTTGTAATTGCTAAATGATTTTCATATCATACACAAATGGAAACCAATGGCTGCCTGAACTTTACAGATCAAAAAGTCATAAAAATGTATAGCATGCATTCAGAAACGGTCAGCGAATTAGGGTAACATTTGTAGCGGAGGAGCTGTTATGTATGACTGTTTAGTGCTTCCCACAGAATTAGAGTCTATTTTTGGTGGTAGCTGATTTTAAAATCTGCCTATGTAGAAATGAATGGGATATTGTTGTATGATTTTAGCATCTAATTATTAAAAATTCTGCAGTAAACGACATGGAAAATCATCATAGAGATACCTACAGACTGTTTTTTACGAAAATATTCTGTGGTGTGCTAATAGCAACTGCTGTTAACAATTTGATTTGATTATTTCATGGAATTTTGAAGATTCAAATCTAAAGCACTGAGTCGACGATTGGTTTTGCTTTGCTATGTGATTGTTAAACAAAGGACTAGTGCAAGAAAGTAATGACAGATGTATGTATTTAAACAAAAGAATACAAGAAAATAAGTAACAAAAAAATAAAAACTTTCCCGTTTTGGACAACCTTCGTGGCCATTCGAGTATAGATTTCTGAGTTTATGAGGTACACATGAATACACCATGAAGTCTACTTGACATGCTTTATCCATGGCTTTACAATACAAAGTGATGTAGACAAGCAATCGATTCGTAAGTGGAGATAGCGCAACCATACTTCTCTTAAGTGTAGGTGGTGTGGCATGACCATATGATTTTTCTGTGGGGAAAAGCCACAGGAGGGGCTGTTTACAGACAGGTCCATTGTCAAAGTGTTTGTGAGAGAGTAAAGGGGCAAGGAGGGGTGCGCTGTGTGCAGCTCTACAATGAAATAAGATTTTACCCATTTTAAATAGTAGAAAAAATATAAAATCAATATGTAGCAGTCAGTGTTGAGGGTTGTGAAGGGCTGCCACAAATAAATCAATGTATGGGAAACACTGCTGTTTTTGCCAGTAAAACCACCTGTTAACATTGACTGTGATACCCACGTAACTACCTCAGAAACACACAATCACAGTCAAGTGGCTTCTTCTATCTCCTGTAATAGTACAGGCCTGGCAGGCTGCCAGGCCAATGAGAACCCCCGCCAGGTCAAAAAATATTTTTTTAAATGTCAAAGATAACACCAAATATCCATTCATTTGCAAATCAATAGCCTTTTTAGAGCCTCTGAGCAGCGTTGTTTCGAAACATGAATCAACGTCTGTGTCGTTGCCTTGGAAACTGCAGGTAGCATAACTCCTTTTAAGGAATAGGGCAGAGCATAAGCGAGTGAGTGGTTAAGCAAGAGAGTGAGCGTCAGAAAAATACCGTTGAATGTGAGCGGAGCAGAGGAAAAAGTTAGCAGTAAGTTGTCAGTCTGGCAGTAAATGTACAGTACAGACTACAGTGTGTCAGTTAATAAACGCTTCATCCCTAGTTTAATTTAATTTATCTATTTTTAAGGCCTTGACATTTTTAGCCAATGGGCACACTAAAACGCAAGCATTTTGTAACGGTGTCTTCACGTTTGCACGTCAAAATACACTAAGATATTAAGGGCAAAAACACCAAGGAGAGTGTGTATTTTCAGAGCAGTGGGCTTTTGTTTTCAATGAGCCGTCGGACCAATGACATGACATCATTGTAGCGCTGATTTCAGCTCTCAGTCTGCATTAACTGAGCAGCTGCTTCTTTTCAAGATGCTAGTTTAGTGTTAGCATGAGCCTCAGAAAGCTAAACTGGACATTCGCCAAACATCAACTCCGTGGATTTTTCACAACTTTATGCTTCAGTGTTCATCAACATGACACAATGAACAGATTGAGGTAAACTGTGACTTTTTTTCTTCATTGGACAGCAGGAAGGTGCATTTGTTTTACAATTAGCGCGGTCCTTACGGGCAGTCACCGAACATACCTGTAACCCAACCTTATTAAAGCATAAGAGGGCGCAACTGTGTACTGCAACATTTTCTGATCGTTACACTGCACGTCCCTCGTCTTTTGCATTATTGGTTACATCATTAACAGCAATTAATCAATAAACGATTAATCATTGACATCCCTAGTAGCAAAACAGTATGTTTTTTGGCAAAAGGGCTTTTAGTGCAAGTTCATGTTGTAACATGGTGTTGGTCTCAGTCTGGTGATGAGTCCAGTTTTCTTATCTGACAACCCTGTTGACAGGCTGACATCAAGTGTCAGTGCTTTTATGATGTGACAAGGCTACGGTTCAGGTTAGGTTTTGGGAAAGATCATGGTTTGGGTTTAAATAACTACTTTGTTATGACTAAGCAAACATCCTGGTTTGGATTAGAGGGACTACATAGAGTTAGAAGGCCTTCGTCATGGTTACAATTATAACCACGCAGTCAGGGTAATTATCATTTTGGTTAGTTACCACGAGTTACTTTGAATGTAAGTAAAATATTATTCAATGTCAAGGTCTTTTTTTTTTTACAATGGCAAACACATGATTGTCAGCATACAGTACACCCACACAGATACATGCAGAGACAGTAAGAGACTGATTCA
The DNA here is from genome assembly GCF_963924715.1 of Thunnus thynnus. Taxonomy (NCBI): domain Eukaryota; kingdom Metazoa; phylum Chordata; class Actinopteri; order Scombriformes; family Scombridae; genus Thunnus; species Thunnus thynnus. The sequence continues at coordinate 5,930,330 of NC_089519.1, read as the reverse complement.
CCCACCCACAGACATGTGCTCACATACACGACATTATACAAAGGTCTGCCTGGAGTCTCCCAATAATAGCAGATGGTCTTTTTGCTCCACCATCTCTCTCCCTCTCTCTCTTTCTCTCTCTCTCTCACACACTCTCTCTTTTCTCTTGCTCTCTCCACCAATCTCTTTTATGTCTTTCCACCTTTCTGCTTTCCTCTCCTTGTCCATCTGTTGCTATATTGCTCACTTTACCGGTCTTTTTGCCGTCTTCCTCTTTGTCGCTCTTTTCTCTACCTGCTCCAAACTCCCCAACCCCCTCCCACCCCCCCTCACCCCCTCACCATGCCCCCACCTTAACTTCATATCTGTCTTCGCCTCTTGTTTCTACCATATTTGCTATGTCTGTCTTGCTTAATTCTCTCTTGCTTATGATCTGTGCTTTTGGGACTGTGTGTCTGTGTGTTTCCTGTGGGAGGTTACTTGAGTTGACAAGGCCACTAGCAGTGCCTTGCCATGCCACCTTGATGCTGTGCCAGTGTTTGTGTGTGTATGTGTGTACGTGTGTGCCTCTGGACTAAGCAAACACCAGAACTGTGTGTGTGTGTGTGTGTGTGAGTGTAGTGTGTGTGTGTGTAATCGGGTTGACAGGGTTGGCAGCAGGCCCTCACCACCTTGTCTGTATGCCAGTGTGGCTCAGCCTTTTTTTTCAGTTTTTCAGGCTGCATTTGATGAAGCTGAATTTGATACAAAAAAACTGCTTTTTCTTTTCTCCCCATGTTTATGTTTCTCTCTTTCTCTCCCTCTCTATCTGTCTATCTATCTATCTATCCAAAGTAATCCACGTCATAATTATGTAATGAATCAAAGAAATGCACAACATCATGGCATGTCAATAATCAGAGTTTTGATAAATTGCCAATTTCAACTCGCTATATTGACCAGACAACGCCAGCCTCGCCTCTGTTTACTCTATTTCTTAGCAATGTTCTACCTTATTCGGCTGATATCAACACTCTCTCAGTAGAAATTACCACCGTTGTTCTAAAACGCCTAAAAATAGAGACACTGCAGCAGAAAATATTGGAAAATTAGGTGTTAAATGTTGGAGCTGGTGTTCAGACTGCTGTAATGTCAAACTGCATTTTCTCTGCTCTCACATTCTGTCTCGTCACGCTTTCCTAAAATATAGCACAAGGAGTGAACCAACCGAAATGGCTCGGAGCTAAGAAGAAGAGGGGGAGAAAAAAAAAAAATCTCTGAGGCATCCTCTTTTCCTCTGCCACTTAATTCCCCATCAGCCTCTCTCCCTCTGCTGCGTTTCCTTCCTTACCTCCTCTCTCTCTCTCTCTCCATCTACCCCCACTTCTTTCTGTTTTTCTTCTCCCCTATCTTTGTCTCCTCCTTTCCCTCCCACCTGGCATCTTTTTCTCTCTATCTCCCTCCTTCACTCTTTTCATCCTTCTGCCTCTGAATCATTAATGCCTGCCATGTCATGATCTGTGTGGATGTGAGCTGCTTTCAGAATGATTATTCCTTCTTACTGCGTTCACTTGATCTTCCACTTGCCGCTGCACATTGGCAGCAAACTCACGACTTCCAACACAGCTTATCATCAAATATTCACTAAAAGGTTCGAATTAACATAAATGACATAAACGTGTATTTGCACACGCTTTCTTGCCGTCTCTCCCTCCCGCTCTCTCTTCGCTAAATTATTGCTTACGATCAATTCGTTTGTATTTCGTAGGAGTAAATAAGAAGACGCCGATATCACTCAATGAGCAACCTTATCTGACAGGAACAACGCCGTAGATTCACGTTTTTCTGCGTTTGTGTGTGTCTCTATGCCTTGCCTTGAGTGAATCTTATCCATTTTCAGATTTTACTGCAGCACATTATGCAACAGATAGCCCACATTCTCTGAGCGGACTTTCTCAGTCAGACAATCTCCCTTCTTTTCTCATTGTTTCGCTCAGTCTCACTTCCTGCAGTCATTCTATATATACAGCGTCTGTTCATCCGACACTCTTCCTGTTCACTTCGTTAAGCTTTTTTTCTCACTCTGACAGACTCCAAACGGGGACAGAAGATGAAGCAGTGTTGGCCGTCCAGCTGTATCTCTATTACTGTGAACAACAACCTCATCATTTTTAAGCAAAGTTTACAATCAGCTGCAATGATGGACGCAACTGTAGTTCTAGATGTTTAGTCTGTCAGCAAGTTCTTGTACTTAAATGGCAAAATAAGGTACTTTTCAGTACTTTTCAAGATAACACAAGCACTTTCTGAGCTGTGGTTAAGGTTTATATGTGTTTATATGTTGATTTCCGTGGCTAATTCTTTTCATAAAAGCACATTTATGCCACAAAACCACAAAGAAAATCGTCTTGAGATTCAGCTTTTCTGATTTGGGGACACTGGTGGACACAGGCCTTTCATTAGATTGCAGTAAGTATGAACCTTGGTGAGAAATATGTCGTCTTTCCTGTGAGTAATAAAAGCCGCCCCGCGTTGTGCCACTTGAATGCTTTTAATGTGAATCAGCAGCAGTGGTAAATTTTTTGGTTTTTATTAGCAGTAACATGATATGGATACGAACGGGATAGACTGGATTACACGTCTGCATCGTTTTCCTGTCAATCCCTTCTACATAGATCGGCAATTTTAATCAGCGTGAGAATGGCAGACTCCACCGCTAACAATAAAAACCATTCAATATTCAATTTCAGGCTATTGCTGAAAAAATGTTCACTATAATAATAGTGTCAAAAACAAGGTTTGATTTCATGAAAAATGGAAGAATATAACTTAAAGGATAAGAACTTTATATCAATGATACTTAAATAGAAATAAATTATTTCCCAATGTCATATAGCCTAATTCTCAAAAATAAGGTAAAAAAAGAAGTGATATCAATATCAGCAGTTAATTCAATCCACAACTTTAATGTTCTATTTACTGTCAGTCGGTCGCAGGAGTGTGTTTATATTCGAATCAGCTGTTGCACACATGAACACACGCTGGAAACCGTACAGTATGCAGAGTCAGGGTGAGCTGCAGTCTTATATAAGAGCTTCAAACATCTAAGAAAGCTCTGCATCGCTCAGCCAGAGAGAGTGGCAGGGGAAGACGGAGGGAAGACGGAGGGAAGACGGCCAGAACTGAGGAGAAAAAAAAAAGGGGGACGTACGAGATGAGGGGGAGAGGCAGATGGGGACAGAAATAATGGAGTGATTATCAGTAGAAAGAAGAGGATGGATGTGGAAGGGATGGAGAAGCAGAAAAGTAAAAAAGATGAGATGCAGAGTCATGAAGGAGGAAGTCTGTGATATTCTGCTTTTGTAATATTGTCCTAACTACAGTGAGCATTTCACATTGTAGAGTTTGTCATTTAACTTCAATAACAAACAGATGATGAGTTAACAAGAGGTCCAGGTCATTCATGTGATGACACAACAAATGTTCTTTTTTCTTTTTATTCAAAAATGTGTTTTTCTTATTGTTATTTAAGTTTAAAGATATTTGAGCTTCATCGTGCAGAATGATGTACGTGCAGAGTTTGACGCTAGAAAGCTGTTTTAAATTTCATCTACTGAAGAGAGAAAGTCTCTCTGTGCTCGCTGAATATGAAAAAGAGCGAACCTGCAAGCATTATTTGTGGCATCGCAACTAGTTACACAAGTGTGATGTGGAAACTCGAAGCCTCCGGTGCACATACACGCAGAATGTACTTTTCAGTGAAGTAGGAGACATCTTCTATCTTGCATTTCAACTTTGGTAGAGAAAATGTTTACATATTCATAGATTGGGGGGATTTTTCCATGAGGGAGAAGGATGAAAAAAACCCATATTGGATTCAGATTATTATTCAGAGTATGTGATATAGATGTGATCTTTAATTAGTTGTGTGGCTGCTTAATTCCATGTTGAAATGTCTAATACAGGTGATGCTTTGGGGAAAAAACCTGATATTTCAAGTAGCTCAGTCAAATTAGAATTTATTGGTAGGATTAAATGCTTGTTGCTCATTTTGTAGTTAACCTTAACAAACATCTGTCTGTATTTACCACAGAGAAAGAAGGAAAAAGTTCTTCTCATGTCCACAGATGCAGGAGGCATCACTTTACAGCAACAGTGATGGATTTGCCAATACGCTACTGTTGACTATAATAAATATCCAGTATACTGTCTACCACATGCTAAGACAATGTGAACACAACACCAGTCAGAGCTATAAGTGGGAAAAAAAACATAAAAAATGATCACATGCAAGCTTGAATAACAGGAAGAAATAGGTGGAAGACTGACTGGGAATGGAGGAAAAGTGTGAGGAGGAGTCTATAGAGTGCGGGAGAGACGGAGAAGAAAGACTTCAGACAGCAGGGTGGATGTTATGTAGGAGGATGAAGAAAGTAAAAGGGGAAAGGAGGTGAGAGAAAAAAAAAAGGCTTTGAAAAAAAAGGGTTTTTTAAAGTAACAATCACTTGAAAGAAGTATTTGTCCTAGCTTTTATCTGTACACTGAAGGAGAGCACATTTGATCACTTCAAATCACAAAGAACACCTTGTCGTCTTTGCATTAATAAGTATCCCTTGTTTTTTCATACACAGACTGATGGAGTGCCTGACTGACAATTTACGTCCTAGAATCTTAAGAATATATCCAACTTTAACCAATTGTCAAAAGATGAAATTTGTGATAAAAGTGGGTCTGTGTGTGTGTGTGTGTGTGTGTGTACTTAACGCGCCGCTGCATCTCCTTCAAAGTTGATTTTAGTCTTCTGAAAAGTTGTGCTCAGTGAATTCACAGCCCCTGTCAGTGCCTTTTGTTGAAAAGTCAGCTGAATGTCAGCTTAATGTGCTACTTTCTGAGACGTATGAAAAAAAATTGCTTTAACAGCAGTAGTAGCTGCATTTTAAGGTGCCATATGGATGTCTCTGTGTGTTTCTCTCTGCCTGGCTTGATATCTGTGTGCCCAATTAAGCGGCTTTGTTTTTTTTTTTTTTGTTGTTTTTTTTTTTCCCAACACTCTGGTCTTAAGGCACACTTTGTTGTCAAATATACTATAATCCCTTTTAGGTCTCATCTCGTTTAACTCATGACAGCAGCTGACCAGAAATTTCTCTCTTTTCCTCTCCAGCTTCATTTTTGATCCCTTCATCTTCCTCAGATTCTCTCTACAACCTCTCTACACCCCCCCCAACACACACACACACACACACACACACACAGACAAATCTGTTTCCCTTTTCTGCTGTCTAAATCTCTCGCTTTGTTTCAAACAATAGCAGCGCTTTGTGTTGTCTCCTTTTGGCTTTCATTGCTTTTCATAGCTCTCTGAGTGGGCAATTAATGTCTGAGAAGTTCTGATTGTTGTTGACACAGGAACTGAACCAGTTACAACATCATCATTTATTAAAATGCTTCTTCCTCGACCTTTTTGTTTGCATTTGAAAACAACTTTCTTTGCCGCAAACTACTTCACATGGAATCTGTTTTTACATCCTAATGTGAAAATTGATCTTGACTCAGAAAATGAGCTGCGTTCAGAATAATTTATAGCGGCGCAGCACCTTTGACCTCCTGTTTGTTTATTATTACGACTCCACTCGAAGTAAACCGTTTCATCTACACACTCTCTTCTCTCTTTGTCTCTCTCTTATGATGATAATTCCTGGACAGCGATTTGCATTTGCTGCATTTTACACATGTAAGAATACATAGAAAATTACCAAATGGCCTGCATCAGTGTGGACATCAGTCTGGTCCCCACGATATGATATTATCATGATACTTGATTCACCATATGATATTGCAATTTTAAACATTTTGCAATATGCTGAGTATTGCGGTAACATATTTTGATTTATTTTGAAGGAAAACATTGTCAACATCTGTTTTGTTTTCAGTCTGTTCAACTCACTTCAGTCATTTTTATTGCAGCAAAACAGGATTATCGGCTGACAAACGCTGTCATAAAAACCTGTTTTTTTGCATGCACTTGACAAACTGAACTGTTTGTATTACATTCTACATTGTCCAACTCGCCTGAATGCAAACGTGTGTGGACTACTGTAGTATTACGAGTCCTTTGAACAATGCAACTTGTACAAAACAGTTATGCAGCCCCTTCAGGCACTGGGGAATTTGAAAGTAAATTACTGTTAAATTGAAATTAAATTAAATAAAACATGCCTCTTAAATTAAAATAAATAAAATGTGCTACTGTTCGCTGCTGGCCTTGGGACTAAAAAGTTCAAAGACATTTGGACAGTAAAGCATTCTTGCTTAGAAAGAGGAGCTGATCGACATGCTCTGAGGTCAGAGTGCTCCTTTGTGCTGTGACAACATCTCCAGGCGTCAAGAAGACTCCTTACCTACCCCCTACCCTAGTACCTGGGATACAAAGGTATCTTTTCACCAGCTGGGCCAGGAAAGCTTTCTACCAGCTCAGTGGGTCTTCTGTGAGTGCCAGTGGTGTGACTTCCTGGTATCTTTTCACCTCCTCCTCATGATTTTGGTGGAGCTCCAACATCACCATAAGTTTGACCAAGTCTGCTGGCCCACATGACTTCCAGGATCCTCTTCAGTGTAGCCAGGTTCTTCCTGATGTTCCTGGGTTTCTGGCTCAGAGATGGTCTACTGCCTCATGTCTTGTAGAATACACACAAACGCACACATGCGCACCCCATAGACTGTATTAAAATATGGACGTAGTTACCGTGACGTCACCCGTTGGTTTCTGAAGAGCGGTTTTGAAGCTCAAAGTGAGCCATCTTGGCAGTACGTGACTCTGCCTAACTCCCAACCAATCAAAAATGGGCAAAGAGGTGGGCTGAATGGCTGAAACAAGCCACCTAGCGGCTGGTGGACCTGTCACTCAAAGCAGCCATGTCTTTCATTATGCATAACTTTACGGCTTAATAAAATTTAAACGGGTGGGTTTTAAAAAATTCACCCCCGTACAGTTGTCATGAAAGAGGAAATTAGCTACAGAGACCAAAACCATTTTTTGTACCAGGCTGTAAACATGTTTATTTCTGTTTAACATGGGGGTCTATGGGGAATGACTCGCTTTTGGAGCCACCCTCAAGTGGCCATTCAAGGAACTGCAGTTTTTGGCACTTCCGCATTGGCTTCCTTTTACAGCCCCGGAGGTTGCTGCTTGGCGCACACACATGCACACAAGAGAGCGAGTGAGAGAGAGAATAAATATGTTAACTTGAACTAAGTATGCAGCAAATATGTTGTTTCTCTGTGGTAAAGCAAGCCATTGGCAACTATATAATATTATAGTTAATTTGTCTTTTAATTTGTTTTTTCTCCAACGCATGGTTTGCGATTGTGCTTCTGTTGAAAAAGCCAGTTAATGCTCTGTACTCTCCCCAATGCGCCTGGCTACAGTGCATTTCTGATTTCTTTCACTGATGTCCCCATCTTTGTTTTGACCAACTTCCTTCCAGTCTCGCTGACTGTGACCTCTGCTGACCTCACCAGAAAAAAACCCAGTGGACTGAAAAAGCAATTGATTTTATTATTCTAGTACGAAAAAGCTTAATTCATATTTGAAATATTAATAATTTATATCAAACAAAGATCACGTTTTCTATGTGCACGGTTGACGAAACATAGACTTTTGCTCCATTAGAATTTGAATGAAGCCGTTTTACTTCTGTGGCCACATGCTACATCTAACACTAACAGAAGAAATATGATCGCGGCTGCCTGAGGAGGAGCTGTTTGTATAACTAAACCTCTGATAAGAGTCACTGGCCACAGGTTTTTTTTCCCCTCCTCTTACTCATCCCTGCTCCAAGTGCATCTCTCAGTTCATATGTACTAACACAATTGCACAATTATTGTGATTCCTATTCATCGCCTGTCTCTGTTCTCTCACCCTTCCACTAGAAAGGCTAATATATGGCTTTAGTTCCATCTCCCAGAATTAACTTCCTCTTCCACTGCTGTTGCATTTCTCCTACTTGACATTTTCACCGTTTCCTTTCATATTAGCTCTCTCATCATCTGATCGTTGTATATTTATGTGACGGGGTACTGTTCTTAGTTGTGGTTACTCACCCTTACAATATGGATGATAATGTGCAGATTTGAATATTTCAACTAGGATTAAGTTCTCTTCTTCTTCACCCCTCTTGATTATTCATTCAGTCCTTTCATTTGCAGCCCTCACTGTCTTACATATCCAAAACTCTTGGTGTATAGGTTTCCCTGAATATATGGTGGTCAATTTATTACTGAATTGTTGAAACCTTTCAATATTTCAAAGCTCAAAGTTCAAGCCATCATACACTCAAATGAGTCATAAAAAAATCCACCAAGGATCTTCTGGACTAGAGTTGCAAACACGGAGAGTTTTGCCATAACTTCAATGTGTCACTCATCCTGATTTCATTACAGATAGAAAGTTATTTTTTATTGACACAGTGTAAAGACAGGAAGGATGATGGCATGCAACACAGGTCACTCAGCTGAGAGACGAGCCACGGACGTTATGTGATATCCGCCTGAACCATTAGGCCACCAGGACGCCCCTGGATAGTATTTTTAACATGGCAGTAACATCCCGATGTGCATTGTGGCAAACCGCCCATTTTCTTACAGAGGTTAATATGGGATTTAAGTTCTCTCCTCCTTTACATTTAGTCCTTCTCCGTTCCACCTCATTTTTTTTTTCATTCCCTTGTCTCTTTTCTTCATTCCATGTCTTGCATATTAATGTGAGGAGGGTGTTTCTCTGTACTGTGTCTGCTCACCCGTGTACAAGACAGACAATTTAGCAACTTCCAGCAGATTTTTTTCCTCTCTCCTCCTCCTCTCCTCTCTGAGTCTAACTCATACTAGATAGGATATTATTCTGCACAAAACTTTCATCCAGTCATACAGCAGTAAATATTGAAAATACTTGACTTTTTCCGTCTTATGTGAACAACTATCTGACTGGATTGTGGTACTCAAATACAAGTCTTAGAGACGCACTTGATACATTTCCACTGCATCAAAGGTCTGGTAAGGGTGCATTACATGATAATATTTCAGTACAAAAACTCCAGAGTGTCTGTATTAATGGGAGATGTGAGATCTTTCTTGTATAACCAAGTTGAGCATAAAAAGGTGTGATGGTCAAGTGGAGACACTGGTGTCCACTTCATTGGTGATCATTGGTGAGTTCTTCACTGCGTTCATTGTTGAAAACGTTTTACAGTTATTCTGCTGGAGGCTTGATTTCACAACTTCAACTGATACAGTTTTGTGGTTCTTACCTCGGTGTTTTTTGGATAGTTTTGTTCAAAACAGGAATATTAGGTGTTTTAGTGGCATTTCTTCAATAAAGCCACCGTTATATGGCAAATCAAGCACAATGGTCTTGTACTTCAGGCAAACTGAACACATATTTCTAAGTCCAGTCATCCTTAAATGCATGTTTTTCACTGCCAACCTGTCTTTTTTTGTATTGACTAGTTTTGAACAAGACATTTTACTTTATCAACCGGAGCTTCTACATTCCACAACAACCTTGCTAACTGGCAACTAGCGGCCGGCTGAATGCTGACTGCTTAGGTGAGAGTGATGTGTCAAACAAAAGCGGTCTCGGGTAAATTTGGTTCCTGGTCCGGATCCTGACTGGAGTCTGCCTGTTGACCATGTATGGTGTACGTACTGATAAAATCATTTTGAACTACCTCTAGTTTCATTACAGTAAATAGACGATGTGACCGATGCTGTGATGTGTGTTTTTCTGTATGCACTAGGCTATGTTGGGTGTGTTTTGGATATTTTAAGAAGAGAAACAGCATTTGAGACATTTAACTGCAGACACATCTCTTCCTTGTCTTAAGTGACTCTGGGCCAGATGGGCAGACTGACAGTCCCTATAATATTATACTGATATCATGAGAAAAATGACATAAACTCTGTGTTGAATGGCTCCAACAGAACACAGTATGTTAAGATATGATAAACTAAAGGGACAGGGAAATATCATTTGGCATACCGTATCTGTTACTGGATTCATGACACAGTAGTTTAATGGAGTGGAAACTATTACACACTTCTGTCTTTGCCATTAATAGTATCTCTATCTCTTTTTTTTTTTTTTTAGGAATTTTGTGCATTTACATAAAAACAAAAACATTGTTGAGCATCAATAAATTCCCTTTTGTCTGTTTCTTTCTCACTCTTACGGGAGGATTGTTGATTTGGACTGTGCGCGATGTTATTTTTGTTGTCTAGATAGCGATATTGTTTTCTGTGACAGCAAATTGAAGGCCTATTTTTCTATTTTTTTTTTTTTGTATATTGAGTCCCCCATTACAACTCCCCAATACACACAAGCCTGCACAAACAAACATTCTTTTTCTCTCTCCTTTGTTTTAAGCTTTCATTCTTTCTTTTTTCTTCTCCACTGTTCAGCACAAAGAAAGCCTAATATAAAATATGCCTGAGGCCAGGAAAAGGCTTTTATATTTGTTTTTTAGCCTCATATTTAAAAGGATCAGAGCTCCAAAACAATATGTAGTACCCTTAAATCTGAGAATACATTTGGAAGCGGTGCATTTCTAATGTCGCTGGAAAAGTTTGAGGATAAAAAGGTCATGTTTCAAGGTGCAGTCACAAAGAAATCATCACAAACCCTTTTTTTTCATAATAAAGAAAAAACGTTATGAGCTACAATAATCTGAAGTGTGCAAAGACAATGTTATCATAACAGAACACAGTGTTGCCACCATAATGAGCTTGAATAATAATCTTACAAAAACAGATTTGTATATATTTGAGCTTAATTAAGATATACTTCATAGACAGACTACAAAGTTTGTTTGCTGAAATGACTTGTATTCATTGTCACTAGGAACCACAAGAGCTTACTGAAAAAACAGACATTCATCGTACCTTTAGGGAACCTGAGTTATAAATATTGTTACATACGATACGGCTTTACACACACATACACGAATCCACCAAATTAAATAATAAAATACACAGTTTCTGATCTGACGCCCCTATCGACAGGACAACCTCATATATCTCTGCCTTCCAAAACTGTCACCAATCACTGTTGAAAAATATGTTTTTTGACAAAGCTATGGTTAAGGTTCGGTTAAGTTCAGGCTCAAAAACGAATTGGTTAGGTTTAGGGGGACCTTTGTTGTCATGGTTACACTAATAACCACAAGGTTACGATTATGGTACAATCCAGGGTTAATGTCCCATGTTTGTTGACTCATCCGTCCACCTCGTCTTACTTAGACTCATTCTGTGATAACGTCACCGGTCAGAATTACAACAGCTGCCGGAGGGCTTTGTCAGAAATCAATAATCATTTGCGTTTGGGAACATCTGTGCAGTGTTGTCACGAAACGTGATGTTGATACTGCCAGAAGTATCTTTCTACATAGAGTTTGACTTTGATAATGGCCGTCAGTAATATAATGTTTCATATCATTTCATTATAAATGTCATTTATATTTAGGTTAGACCTGTCTGAAGGGCATGGTGGGGTCTGGCTGGGGCTACTTCTGTGTCAGCCACATACGTTCTTCGCACAGGACGGGGTTTTTTTTTTATTGATTATATTGATTATTCCGCCAGTTAAACCCTTGCTGTCACTGCTCCAAGTAAAGAAAATCCCTCCATGAGGACACTAAGTATAAGGAAAAGAACAACACCAAATCTCTCTGGATCTGAAAGCAACAGTCAGGAATCCCGGTTTGAACTAATATCACAGAAGAGCAGGAGTTGAGAGTGTGTCACCGTCTCACCGCGGTGGAGTTCCCTGCCAGAGAGGCTCCCTGCCCCGGCGTGCCATATTCTACATTTATAGACATTGAAACTATAGTGAAAGGTGTAATGTTGCTGGTACGATGTTAATATGACTATCAACAGATCATTTTCACCGTCTGTCACAGAAAAAATAGGTTAGACGGCAAACCTCTAGATGACACGTGGCTCACACGGGCCGTGTTGCTGCTTGAACCTGTTCACATCTCCTCTGCTCTCTGGTGGGGCTCAGCCCTTCCACACACACACACATGGAGCGGTGCAGAGAATAGGAGAGACAGGTGAAGTGAAGATAACATTACTTGAGTTGATGACAACTACACTTCTTATGTTACTGCTAGTGCGATAAAAGGTTAGCAAGTAAAAAGCCAGAAAGAGTCATTTATTAAAGTAATCGGCCCAAAAGATGGACAGACGTCAACCCCAAATGTCTGATTCAGGCCAAAATATCAGTTTTTTTTAAAGGTACCCAACCTGAATCTGGTGACAGTGGCGCGGATGCTAGAAGCTAGCATGATCTTCTGAGTGGATCACTGGGAAATAAAAGAAAATATGGCAAGGCTTGTTTGATCAGGTCCAAAAGTTCTGTAATATATGTTGATATTATATATCAGTATATTGATATATGATATTAATGTTGCTAGGGGAAACACCGGCTCACACTGACAGGCTCATGCAAGCATGAGAAATCACGAGGAGACACAACCTTACACATGTCAGAGTTTTATCAAGGTAAAAGACATTCATAAAAAAGTCACGCACATTCTCTTTTAATGAATCAGCACACACATACCACCACACAAACCAAACACACACACACACACACGTTATTCAAATCAGCTCCAGTTGATTAAACCTGTCACATCAGACCGGTCTAAACAGAAAAAAAAAGGATGAAGGGAGTGAAAAAAGGTGGAACATAATCAAAGAGAGACAGAAAGAAAAATATGACAAGCTGTCCTTCACATCTATTAGTGATTGAAGAGATCAGAGAGGCACAGACGCCCACACTCCAACACACTCCGCTTCAAATCCTTGCAGGCGATCGCTAAAATTCCAACAATTAAAGTGTGAACGGTCAAAGTTGAGAAGTTTAATATGAGACCAAAGGGTGTCAACCTTTTCATTTTCTCTTGCTTTGTCTCTCTTTGTCATATCAACACACTGAAGTAAACAACAACAGGCAGGTCAATGCAGGAACAGTGTAGAAAGAAATATTAGCTTTGCGGTCCCCGTAGTCCGTGCAGTCAATGTACGCTGTGCCCTGCCTCCAATCTGGGGACACATTTGTCATCTGTAACTTTGTCAAACTATCATATTTCTTTTCTCTGCTCTCCCCCAAACATGTACAAATCCCAAAAAGAGTTTGTGCAGTGAAATGTGGATTCAGGTTTCATGTGTATTTTTTTTTTTTTTTTTTGTTATTGCTGTTATCTTCTGAGGTCCATATGAAAACATCTAATATGATTAAATCATTTTAGATGTAGGAAAAGTGTGTGTGTGTGTGTGTGTTTGCGTGTGGGCATGCCTAGACTGACAAGCCAACTGACCAAGAGTTATACGGAGAGACAGTGGGAAAGATAAATCAGCAAGTCTGAGGGCAGATAAAGAGTCAGATCAAAGCGCTCTGACATTTGATAACAGATCGGAGGATGATGACATTTGACTCAGGCTGACACAATGGGGCTCATTACAGGTGTACAGGTGAGGTGAGAAAGGGGTGAATGACAAACAAGGTAGAACTTCAGTAGATCAAAAGAGAGGATATCTTTGACACAATCGGATTTAATGTGTTTTTTTTAAAGAAATGAGATAAAGTTTGTTTGGTTGAGTTTATCACATTTCTTCACCTGCTGCAGGCAGAGACAGTGACATGAGATCCAAACAAGTCCAGTTAGAGTAATAGATGTGTGAGTTTGAAGACTTATCAGATGCCAAACCTCTGAAACATCTGCATTGGTTTATAATACATGCACATATTTGATTGGCCAATGCTGTGTGAGATGACTTTGCAGAAAAAGTTCAGACAGATCCAGTGTATTTTGCTGGAGCGTTCTGTGTTCTGAGACCTGCTGCTCTTCCAAACATTACGTACCTCTGGCCGCTCGGTTGATTGACAAGAGATCAATCAAATACCAAGAGCACAATGAGCGCTTGCGCCAAAGAAATAATAAACTACATTAAAACTACCGCTCTGACATTATGTCACTACGTTTCGGGAGCCTTCGCACCTCAGAGCCTGAAATCATTGCAATCCAATTTTACACTTGCATAAACATTTTAATCCAAAGCCACAAGGTACACTCTTAAATATATGGACTCCCTCTATTTCTGTCTGTTTCTCTGAGCTGTTTTTTAAGCTTCAGCTTATTTTTTTTTACCAATTTCTGAATGTGTCTGAGACAATAAATTGGGCCTTAGGGGCATTTTTCATGATTCTGCTGTGCTGCTTCTTGTCCATATTTGACTAAGGGGATTCGGTAATGGCTTCTCCCCGTGTCCCTGAACCAAATACAGTTTCCAACAGTGGCTGGCACATAGCATGACTGGGTATGCAACCGAGAAGCCGTTATGGCCTTAACACAATGCCATTATCGCTGTAACACAGTGCTAATGCTCTCTCTTGCTCTTTCTCACAGCACAAACACACACAGACACACATAAACACAAGCACGCTTTTACACACTAAAACTGCGTCTCTCTGGAAACTAATGGGTTGTGTTCCTAGAAAGACATGGATACTTAAGAGCTGGTTAGGGGCTGAACACAGATGGTGTGTGTGTGTGTGTTTGGGGGGGTAGGTGGGTGGGTTGGGGGTGGCATTTGTAAGCCTTGTAGTTTGTGCGTTTATACACAGACTTACAGATGAGAGCATCCGGCCATGCAAGCGTTGATGTTGGTAATTGTCCAGCAGAAACTTGTCCATCAGTGTGTCTGTATGGTAATGACTCCTTGCCCTTACTGAAGGTGTGTGTGTGTGTGTTTGAGCAACATTCTGCTTTTATGTCTGTTCATAGACACTCGTCTTGTGTTTAGCTGTGCCGTGTCTTTAGCTATACTTAAACTTGGGCTCACAGCAGCATAGCAACCATTATTAGAGATGATGAAGCATACACACACAAACACAGAGACAGTTAACTACAAGAACACAGGGTGTAGATTCATTGATGTAAATATACAAACACATAAACACACACATCTTTAGTATACATCCCTATTCCACAGTTTCCATTTGTATAAATGGCCTCCTGTGTGTATTTAATGTTGAAACAGAGAACAGGGACCAGGCATTGTCAGCTGTATAGCCCTGAACCTCTCTCCTCTGTCTGCTCTGATGACTCTTACTTAGCCCTCTTCATCACTGGTGGTTAAAAGAGCCAGAAGAGGATGACAGCAGAGAGGGATGAAGAAAAACTGGAGAGAGAAGGTATTTTTCACTGTCATGTCATCTGTTCTTCTACACATGGCTCTGCATTCGCCCAGCCCTGGGCAACGTACAGTATCGTATGTCCTGGTAGACCAGTAATTCAGTGATGTGGATCTAATTTGCATGTTGCATCTGCCATCTGTTTGCAGTCTGTATGTGCATTCTGATACCAATTTAACATAAAATGGGGCTGCTTGGGAACTTGAGCAAATTTAACTGACTGTTTCATTGCTAATCTTGTTCCGTGCACTGATGGCTCCACATTTGGCTTTCTAACGGAATAATATGGCTCTTGTGGCTCATTTCCCACTATAGCAAAAAGGCCTGTGGTTCACTGAGTTTCTTTTTTTTTTTTCACTTCATGTGCACTTGAGTTTCCTCTGGGTGGTCCAGAATCCTCACATAGTATGAAGACATACAGGACAGGTGGACTGGAGCTAATGAATCGCCCATAGGTGTAAGTAATGAACAGAATAGGATTGTGAGAGCTTTTCTGTCTGTTTGTGTTAGCTGTGATAGACAACAGGTCCTTGCTGTACTTGTGTCTTCTACTCAGTGCATGCTTGAGTAACTTCCAAATCCTTATGGCCCTGAAAAAGAAGTAGCGGGTAAAGAAAATTAATTCATGAATTTCTTTTTGGTTCTTCTATCTCTTTAGAATCTTTGTGTTTTTATTTTTGCAGAATGCAGTTTTCAGTCAATTAAAATCTATTTATATGAGTAAAATCTAGACCACAGACTCTAAAATTTCGCAGTTCTCTAAGCCAATCTTACCAGATAATACAGAGATACAACAGCTGCTAGTCGATTGGTTTCTACTAAGGAGGAAATAACGACAGTTTGGCTCGGATGTTTCTGGGTGTGCACGGAGGAAATTGGCTGAAGCAATAATACGTCCTCTTTCTGTGTGTATATTGCTTTGGGAGGCATAATCACTACTACCTGCCACACTGTGCTTGATGGGTAGAGGACTGAGGAGAAGATTTAAATGGAAAAGACACATATATTGTGAAGGGTGGTGGGGGATTCGTACATGATTCTATTTGCATTCACCTTAAACTCTCTACTCTGGGAGATGTTGGCAATTTTGAGTGTTGGTAAATAAGACATGTGGACCATGAGTGGACTAGTTGGAGGCAGAGCAGGAACGACAGAGAGATGAGATCCATGGAGGAGTGGGTGTTTCACAGAGTGATAGAGAGGGAGGGATTTCACTACCCTGCATGTATCAAGTACTGTATAAAGAAACACATCTTTAGCCAGACTTTGCTTTATACTTCAGTATCTTATAATATGGTGGAGTATTGTATATTATATCTACTCTAGTATTATCTATTGTAGTAGGGTATAAAATAGAACACTGCGTGACAATTTTATCTGTACATCAAAAGGTAATTCAGTTTGCACAAGCAAAATGTCTGATTTGAAACAGACTATGATTAAAGTTAGGGTACACAATTCTGCACTCTGCCTGTGCACTCATTGCACGTGACCACAGTCTTCCACAAGGCTAGGCAGACATATCGCTAAAACTAGTGAGCAAGTTGCTAGTTCCACCTATACCTACAACAGCTTGCACTTCTAAACAAAGCAAGAAAAGAAAGACAGAAGAAGAAAAGGCTACAACCAAAAAGAGGTTGGATAAAGCAAGAGGTCAAACCAGAGTCAACATCAGTATGGCATGGTGATGCCATGGTGGTGATGCCATGGTTGCTGTATTTCTGTTGAACAGGTAACTATCTGGTTTGATTTGTTTGTGGGTGAATTTCTTATTTTCCTGAACTATGTAGCCAGTGTAGCTAGCTACTTATGTAGCTACCTTGTGTATTAACCCAACACTAACATTAGCCACTCTGTAGGTGTAAGATAGTAGACAATCAAGCTATGTTTCACTATTCTTTGACAGTAATGTGGGTGTCATTGAGATGCAGTAATTACTGTCAGATATGTAATTGTGATATTCTTTCTAAAGGACAATCATTTCCAAAACAGTAGAAGATTGCTGCAGCACCCATATGATGCCACATGCAGAGTCTGACCTGTGTTTAGAATCAACAGTCAGGAAACCTCTGGACACACCTTTTCTTCTTTCTTGTATACATATTGTTTATGGTAATTATATATGTCTTATATAGAGGTGTAATGGTACATGTATTCGTCCTGAACTGTCAGGGTAGGAATGTTCGGTGCATGCAGTCATACGAAGAATACGCTCCATGACCCAAACAATTACTGTCAAAATAGTTGAATAATCCTCTTACTCTGATGTGCCGAACAATAATTCTAGAGCGAGAGGTCTAGAGCTTTGGCAGCGCACCACTAAACTGTAGCATGGATGTACGCTAGCTGGCTTAGCCAAGGTAGCCTAGTTACCCTAGTTACCCATGCTCATGTAGTGTTGTTGCTGTCAGAATGACAAACCAGAGACCCATAACACTATTATTAAAATATACTCCATTATCTATGAAAGGATACCGCATCTCCCTGTCCCCCTCCCCTCTCTGTGACAGTCATACAGCAACTGTCAGACAGCACATTGTAAGAAGCAGTTCTGAGAGAGAAAAATGTAGTTTAAAAAGTATTGCAGTAAAAGTAGTGGTTTGGTCCCTCTGACTGATACATTATTATATATGACATCATTAGGTTATTAATACTGAAGCATCAGTGTGTGAGCAGCATGTTACTGTTGTAGCTGCTGGAGGTGGAGCTAGTTTCAACTACTTTATATACAGTTAGACCATAAATCAGCATAAAACAGCTGCCAGCAGGTGTCCTGACTCCTTGCAGGAAACAGAAAGGTTGTTTTGTTTTCTACTGCAGCAACTTAACTGTTTCAGTAACAGTTTTGGCCAGTGAGCCACTGTGGGACGTTTACATTTTTCAAAATAAAAGACCAAAAATGTTATTTTCCACCTTTCTTCATTTCCTGCTGTACCGAAAACATACCGAACCGTGACCCTAAAACCGAGGTACATACCAAACTGTGAATTTTGTGTACCGTTACACCCTTAATCTTATATAAGTTATAGTATTCCCATAATGTGTTATATATTTTATTGTGTTCCAAAAAACACAATAAACAAGCGTTACACCACATTTGGTTGTCATTATTTGTGCAGCATGTAAATAGATAATAAATGTAATGACTTGATTGTTTTTGCTGTAAGTTTAATGAAAAAGCATTTATCATTTTCAAGATTTCATTCAAACAGTGAGAACAGATTATGCAGAACAATAAATAAATAAAATCTGTTGTATTATTGTCTGCACCCTCCTGGGAATAAAAAAAAAACACAAATAAAATCTGCTATGTACATATGTTCATCCACTCAATGTAAATATTGGTATTGCAGAATGTAAATACTGTCTGATACAGCACTATTACAGCTTACATCCTACTAAAGATGAAACCTTGCTATTGTCCATGTGGATCTGAGTCACGGCTGCGTATGATCCAGACACAGCAACTGGGTGTAACAACTCTGTGACCCTATCCCAGTGCTCCATATTGCCTCACAACAAATTTACTATACGGTGTGTAGCAGAACTGTCTGTTACTCCCCCCTGTGTCTGGAAGATTAGCCACTGCCCAGATATCATTCCAGATGCGTCTGGCAAGGCACAAGACCCCCCTCTTGCAAAATATATGCTTCCATATGTGGCAGCATAGAAATACAGGAGTCATGATGTTGAGCACAGCACTTTCTTTCCACATCTGTGGGTATCTTTCTGTAGTAATGTTAGCTAGACCTGAGATGGAGCTGCATGTCTCCCATCTGCTGCAGCTTCAGTCTGAACAGCCAGAACACCATGTTGGTCTGCTGTAGTGTCCAGCTTGAATTCCTCCCACAGCCTGCAAGCTACAGAAGGTAAATGCATGTGTATGCAGGAGCATAGCTCACATGCAGTCATTGGGTAGCACCCCACATTAGGGGCGCGTGGGGTGAGATGAGCCAATTTTTAGAAGATTAGTAGAATGAAAACATCTATATTTATTTCAGGAGGTCCCTTATAAAATGAAATGGTAAGATACATCTATGACAAAGGGGCCTGAAAATATAATCTCTCAAAAAAAAGTGTTCCTGTGGATGAAATTGCTCCAGGTTAGAGGTAAACTGATCGGAGTGAGTCGGTAAGTTTAGCCATCTGGGGATAAACTGACCATCTGACTTTTTAAGACTACTTAACAATCAAAAACGATGATTCAATATTCCATTCATCAAGGTTGCAGGGAAATATGAATTGTTGCTCCCTCCCTCCAGTCCCTCCGGCCTTTAGAGGTTGAGGTAGCTTCTTCAACGCATCACTCAGTGGGAAAAATGCCTCATAAACTGTGTATCAATATGTGGTAGTATTGTTAAGTTAGCTATGAAAGTTAAAGCTACAATATGATGAAACAGTGCAGGAGCTTTGGGTTTATAAGTGACTAAGGAGAGGGACATTTGTACTCTTCAGACAGAGAGGACCATTCAAATGTTTTATCGGGATCTATCTAATGTATCATACTTAGCACAGTTTAATGTTTTCTGCTCATTGAAAGCAGTTTTTATTTCATCCATTTTCCTCACTTTGTTTGTGTTGTAACTGATTTACCTCCAGTCTCTAATCTTTTCAGATAAATTGATTGATCATCTAATAATTGGTATGATGTTTTATTTATGTTAAAGGTCACTTTGAACGATTTTAAGGAATGATAATGTAGAAAGACAGATTTTAAATTGGGGACAATCCACATTCATTTTGGGACGGCCTAGATTGTATTTTTGGGATGGTTCTGGTAGGATGGTGAAAAAAATTACTCACTCAAATGACCACCTGTGGGTCCCGGGAACTCTACCTCCTACATTGAAAACCTATCAACATCACTGCTACTCTTGCTGGTTTCTCCAAAGTTGCATACCCCAGCTAGATAAAACTGCAGTGTTGAGTAGTATGCTTTCCTGCGAGGTGCGTGATGTCTTTACAACATAGATAGAGGTTATATTATGTCACAAAACAAGATGAAGATGCACCTTTTTCAGCATAAATGTAGGTGAAGTTTTGAGATTTTGTTGGTGGCAGATGGTGAAGAAGTGTTGGGATGTGTGCTCTCAGAGATGTCACTAGGAACATCCTGAAGCAAAATCATGTTTGCAGCATTATGGAATGCATTTATGTGAAATGCAATCATATTCTTTTGCACGATGATAGTGACTGTGAACGCCATATAGTGTGATTTATACTCATCAAACCAGATCCCTCATACCCCTAATGCATCTGTTATGTCTCTCCACTCATTAGGATCATGTGTTAGGTAGAGGTTGATATTATCAGCTTCAGAGAAATAACAGTAACTAATGAATGAATGCTGAAATACATGAAAGAATGTCTGCCTTTTGCTGTATGCCAATTAAGCCCCCACCGTTAACAGCATTTGGGGCTAATTTGTGCCAAAATGTTCAAGCTAAAAAAGAGTTATTGCCATTCTGAATTAATATTATGAACTTTAGGAGTAAAACAACTTTTATCTACTGCTGTGAATGATTTAGGGCTAGAGGGGAACGGCATCTCTTTCAATGTAAAATAAAATAAAAAAAAGACATAGAGCTCCTTGTTATCTTTAGACCTTTGAAACCAAAATGTGTTAAGAAATGATAATTAACCTCCTCCCTGTCCTCCTTATTAAATTTCAGCAAAGCATCTACTGGTAATATCCCAGAGTTCACTGGAGGAGGGACAGAATGGTTGATGGGATACGAGAGAGGGAAGCACATCTGGTGTTAGAATACACCCACTGAGACACTGAGAGGTTTATGGGGCTACACTGATTAGGACACACACACACACACACACACGCTGACAAACTCACACACACACAGAGTATCAAATTTTAATCCAGGTGCCAGGAGGAAGAGGGTACATCATAAATAACCTTGTGTGTGTGCGTGCCTATCGACTTACTGGTGCACCGTACCTGCAAGTGTATGCACTTCGCTGAGCACGGTAGTGGGTGCTTGATTGGATTCAAATGTGTTTGTCACTTTTTGTATATGGTAGTATATCTATATGTGTATAAAATATACGCCTGTGGATTTGCATACGTGTGCATGTGTGTGTGTGTGTGTCAGGGTGAAGATGGCCCCTACTGCAATTCTGATTACAATAGCCGAGTGCAGATAATGAAATTTCCTCCTGTCTCAATCATGCACTAATTAAACACTGAAAAGATAGCTGGAGAATGCTTTGTACATGTGTGTGGACATGCGTCTCCTGGCTCTAACCCTTGTCTTCACCTACACAGAACATTTAGCGGTTGTGTGTGTGTGTGTGTGTGTGAGTGAATCATGATACTACCGAGCGCGTGTAGTTTCCCGATGTAGCTTGAAACCTTGAAGTCGATCCAGACGGCGCCAACTATATAGTGAGCCTTGGTTTACATTTAAATCATGCACATTACATTGTGTTTTCGCTCCAGCAGACTTTGTGTATTCCCGGTTTATAGTGCGTCTGGGATCACTGAACTGAAGCTTAAGTGTCTTGTCAATATTAATATTTAACAAAGCTCAACACGGAGATGAGTGAATGAACCAATGAATCAGCCTTAATCACATGCTCGTCACATGCTCTCATGCCTCTTAATCTTTCGGTAAAGGCGTATTTCAGTGAGTCAACTAGAGAAACTAAAGTTGAGCTCACTGTCCCAATTCTTCAACTTTTTTGACTGCAGCTGGGAAATGCTCCCAGGGTAGCCATTAGTGAATAGAGAGGCTGTAATGAAAAGCTGGAGGGGGTCCCAAAAAGTCTAGATGAAGCACTTGCCACTTTACACTGCATAGGCGTGACATAATAGCTTTCTGTAATTGCCCTGGATACTTTATGGGGGTGCGGAACGAGGTCTGAGAGCTTTAATGATACAGCTGGAGTATTGGATCCATCGCCGCTCTTCACTCGGTTTGTCTTGGATCCTTTTTTTTGTTTGTGTAAGGTTATACTAGATCCAAAGATTCCCTTGAGGATGAAGAAGTTGATGCTTGTTAAACTTTGTCGACTGAGTGTACTTCCTCTTTTCGAGTAACGTATAGTGTGTTAATAAAAATCTGGTAGACAAAAAAAGTATTATAATTTCACTTAAATGTGCTCAAAGTTTGAACTTGATAAGTAAGTCTTGATACAGTACACATTCTGCTGTTATATAAGTTAATACTTCATCCTACAGAACAACAGGCTTCCACATAATAAGCTGGAGTTGCAGTTTGTGTGGGAGTATATGCATAATGTATACCGGTGCCTTGATCACGTTTTGATCTTAAACACACATCCAAACGGCACCAGATTGCATGAAAACAAGCTCAAAAAGCAGCGTTAGATGAACAGCCCAATTAATGAGATTTATTAATGACGCTTTAGAAATGGAGAGGGGAAACAAAAACGATGGTGTTTATCGTTTGATTTCTTTAGGGCGCTGTTTTGTGTCTCCGTTCTCTCTTAATTTTTTGCTTCTGCCCACTTAATTTTAATGGGAAGTTTCTCCGCCTCTGAGTCACTGCCTTTCTGTCTCTATGTGTGCCTTCCTTGTTTCACCTGTCTTTTCTCATCTGTCTTTTTCTCACTCAGCATAAATTATAGATAAATGATACTGGCGTTCGGTGCTTTGTTCCCCCAGCAGATACCAGGAAAAACAACCATGCAATGAATCCTCCAAAGGCTCAACACAGCCAAATACTGTACAGCCATAGTTCTCTGTGGTCCATAGTTCCCATGGAGCTAGATTTCGAAGTAAAACTACACCTCTCTTATCAGACAAGATTTACAAACTGAGGCTGCAACAAAATTCATCTCATCTCGGCTGGCCCGCTTTTGGTCCCCGGACCCATTAGTTTCACTCTGTTTGTCCAAATTAATTTAAGTTGTATGATAATATCACTAGTAGGAAGAGCTCTCTGCGCACTGAGAGTGACAAACTGAAGTACAAATTGTCCAGTCCATGAAATCAGTCAGTGCTTGTGAACATTATGTCACTAGAAAGCTAGAATTATGGTACGCTGAGACTGGATGAGCCTTTTTTTTGCAAGAATATTATCATTCACCACTAATCAACTTCACCCCAACGACCACCTACTGTAAGAAATATTGTTTAAATGAGCCCAAAGTTTACATAGCATTCATTCTAGTTAATTGAGCACTTAATGGTTTATAGAAAATCCAAGTCTAAGTCCTTCCAAACTGCAAAACCTCCTCGTGCAGCTTTAAAATGCAGGAATCATGTAGTTGTCGCTTTCAGTCGCTGACATTTGCTTTTCTATCGCTACATCACCTTGAGGTGATTAAACTCAAAATGTCTCACTGTCTTCTATCTGACATGTCATGTAATATACAGTATGTAGACTGTTTGTTTTGCACGTTTTTGTATCGAAAGACAAAACATCAAATTTGAAGCAGCAGATGTCGCGTACACGGCTGAATTTTTTTCTGCATTTATGTAAATTAAGCAGAGTGTATAAAATATAAATGTAAATCATTCACATGAATAAAGACTCTGTAAATAATTGCAGACTTTGGTGAATTTGCCGTATCTCTCAGGACGATCAAATCACGCAGATGTTGTAAGGGGCATGTCACAATAGTTATTTAAAATGCAGCATACATCTACAACCATCTACAGCGCAGAGAACAACAAATCTATGAAATGTTGAAATCTATTTTTCATGAAGACTGACAAGTATGGGCAGCTGCTGACTTCTTTAGGCATCGAGTTCTCGGTTGAATTTCACAAAACAGTACATTCTTGATATGACAGTGGTGTGATAAAATATTGAAGCGTTCATCTGGATGGGTTGTCTGTTTGAACAGAACAGATAGTCATGCAGATGAACAGGTCTACAGGAAGCACATATCTGTGTTGAGGGATTTCTGTGGATATAGTGACAGTGATTTAAAGTGGTGTGCTAACAGAGGAAGTCTTTTTTTAAGCCGCTACAAAGTGATAAACTAAATTACAGAAGTGGCTCAAACATTCTGCTGCGTGACAGACTACCTACTGCATGTGACTTGTAATGGTAAAACTCTGTGACAGCTTATTGCCTGTGTGTGTTGTCAGTATCCTGAAAAAAAACATTGGATTTCCTGTTTTGTGTGTTTTTAATTGTAGTCGGTATCAAACACCGTCTGACATATCTAGGTAGAACCGTATTATATGAGACTAGCAACAGCTGACACTGACAAACCGCACTAGTGTACTGTAGATTCAAAATCAATTCATGTATGAAATCTACAGCAGTGGCTGCCAGAGACAGAGTATACTGTACATTATTAACTTGCCGGAGGCAAGCATTCAAACATGAATACTGGATGACTATTGGATGTGAGAGAAGTTGGGAATATGCTCAGATGTTATAAAATGTGAATGTTTGACTGGACAAAAAGACAGCAGATACTGAATTGTTCAATACATCAAAAAGATACCGTGCAGAGTGATATCAGTGCCCTTCAGAAACCTTATATATCCATATATTTCATCCCCTTTTTGAAATAAAGAGATGATATGATGACCTGTGGTTAAAAGATGCTCCGAACCAATTAGAACAAAATAATGACCCTGCGGTGTGAGTGAATAATTTAAAAAGGAGTCCTTGAAATTCTCTTAAGTACAGAATTTAGATGAAAGACTTTCCTAATCCTGCTACAGTAATGTGTTGTCATGGTTACCAAATACAGATCTTGGATAACTAGACAGTTCATCCCTCCCCTGACATTCTCCATGATCAGCAGATGAATAGTGTAAATTTGTTTAGTTTAGCCTTTGAAATCATACAAATGTCACAAATCCTTATCACACATTGCCGTGATTGGTCTGTTTTGCTTTGTTAGCAAAAAAAAAACGGATGGCAAGAAACTCAGGCTAAAAGAAAAATCTTTTTGGGTGGTCTTGATGTGGTTGTTTCATCAGCATCAGACTCGCAACAAAGCAGAACATCATCATTTCTTTGAACGGCAGTAAAAGTTGAGGAGGCGGGGGGGTTCAGGTGGAGTGCAGGAGAGGATTAACAAAAACGGGCCGGGAACACATTTAGCATCATTTGTCCCATCTAAGCACGCACAGCCGCACAGTGGGATGGCAAAGTCAAAACGCAGATGACTTTGTTATCAAAGTGTTGACATGATGTGATGCAGTGTGACTATCTGTCAGTGAACTGCAGCCTGAGACAGATGCTGCATTCGCTCCCTGCGGATCCAGCGTGAATGATCCTTAATGACTAAACTGTATGTATTATTTACAGGTGGTGGACAATAACGGCTCAATAAAAAACAAATACAAACAGCTCTGCAATAAATATTAACTTTGCAGAGCCTTTAAAGTCATTTTTGTCACAAAGTGGTGTTGCCTTTTTTTTCTTTTTTGAGGCTAGATAATGGTGTTTTTGTATTAGATTGCTATTTATTTGATGGAGCTCTTGTAGTTTTTGTTTATCACCTGTACTACAATTATCTTTGGAGACAATGCAGTGTAATTGCTGCCTATTCAAGATAAAAGCCTTGAATAACTGTTTCATCTGTCAAACTGATGGTTTCAGTTGATCTATTCAGACATCTTGTACATCGAGGTATTATAATGACTCTCATGTTAAATTCCCCAAAATACATTTTTTGCTATATGTAATGATCAAATCATTTAAAATTCTTGATTTAGACCTATCATTATATTGTACTGTATTCATATGATGTAGTGTAGTAAACACACTAGCGATGTATGTTGCAAAACAAAGTGTGTACAACATTGTGTGTTGACCTGTGGCGACATCTCAGGATACGCCAAAGGTCCTATTTCTCAACACGGATGCATAGGAGGAGGAGGAGGAGAGAAAAAATACTTTATAAATAATACAAAGATTTGTAATAGTTTATTTCAACCAAATATTCTTTTTTTATATTTTGATCTCCCTTTTGCCTCTCAAAAAACAGAGGAGGATCAACCTCCTCTGCCTCTATGGACCTGCCTCCACTGTATTATATATAGTTTAAAATGATAACTTTATAAATAATATGAGGGACAGTGGGACAACAGGCTGTGGGCACTGGAATACATAGAAAAGAAAGAAAGAACAAGGGGACAGCCAGGGTGAAGTTACACACTGTAATGACAATGAAACATACAGTGTATGACAGCAGTAAACACAGGGATGTGGAAAGTGGAGGAAAGTGTAATGGATGAATGGATTAGTCATCATGCGTTGCCTCGGGGCTAAAAAAGGTGCAACGGACATACACACAAACACACACAAACAAACACACACACACACACACACGCTGAAATAATTTACATGTGACGCTGATTGAGTTTTACAATCAATACAAGTGGTGTGGACAGTAAGGAATAGATGGATGTATCATGTCTACCATTGCCCAGGGCTGGATACTCAGCACTGGAAGTGAGGTATACACACACACACACACACACACACACACACACACGCACACAACAAAAGCCAATTTATATGCTAACCAGCTAGAAATATGACTCCTCCCACCATCACTCTCAAAAGGATTAGCGCAAAGTGTTGTTCATTTACTGTGTGTGTGTGTGTGTGTGTGTGTGTGTGTGTGTGTGTGTGTCTTCCTGTAAAAACGACTTCACTTATAGCTTACCGCCAAAGAAGACTCACAGGACACAGACGGATCAGTGAACACAGGTTTTTACACACCTGTAAACACATCTCTATCATAAGCTTCAGTGTTTTCAGTTTCAGTATGTGGGGGGGGGGGGGGCACTCAGTAGATCAGCCCTTCTCTGACACTATTGACACTAGAATGAGAATAGCTGGTCCACCGTAAAGGTCAGTCCACCTTGAGTGAGGCTGATCAGGTTAGGCTAAGCCATCGTCGCTGACTTCGGGGCTAACCCACCTTCACTTTTCCAGCAGTTCAGGAAACAACAGACCAGAGAAGCTGCAGCATTTATTAACTTGACAACCTGTACTGTACATTTACTGACAGATCGACAACTCACTGCTAACCTTTTCCTCCGCTCGATAAGTTGTTTGGTCTATAGAGTGCCGGGAAATAGCAAAAAATGTCCATCACAGTTTTCCAGAGCCCGAGATGACGTCCTACAATGTCTTGTTTTGTGCGGCCGACAACAAAATCCCAAAATATTCAGTTTAAAATAATATAAAAACAGAGATAAACAGCAAAATCTCTCACTGGTGAAGCTGGAACACAGCAAAAATGACTCAAACGATTGATCAGTTATCAAAATAGTTACGATGAATTTTCTGTCGATCAAGTAATTGATGAATTGACCGATCATTTCAGCCCTAGATCACATTACTACACTAGAAATGTTTGGAATGGCAGCGAATGACATCTTGAAGTACAGTAATCAGTCAGATAGTAAATATTTAATTAAAAAGCATGAAAAACATAAAATTCTGGAAGTGCCCTGGTAGCTGAATGGTTACTATGCATGCCATATATTTGCAATGACTCTGGTTCGAGTCTGGCAAGGGACCCTTGTTGCATGTCGTACTCATCTCTCTCTGCCCTGGTTTCCTGTCGGCCACTTCGCCATTAACTGACAAATAAAGGCAAAAAAATATCTTTAAAGACCCCTCCAATGAAAATCAAGTTTTTGACCTTGATAACATGTCCATGTGGTGTTTTTCATGTGCTACAAGAAATAGAAGGTGCTAAAAAAGCAGTCAGTGCCATGGCTGAGCATTTCTGCTTTGAAACCGCAGTGTACCACAAGGACAGTCTCAAAAACATTCAGTCAGGCAGGATTTCCTATGTCACCAATCATTCATAATTAAAGATAATTATATGCACAGTCTACCTCCACGGGTGTTCCCCAACAGCTGATTTCTGGTCTGCACAGAAGAATAGCAACCCGTTGAGTTGAAAAGCCGAGTCCGACATATTGTTGTTTAGCCAAGTTTCCATCAGGAGAAAAACACAACAGTTCCTCATCTCCCGATGAACGCTCAGTCTCAGTCAGATCAGATCCATTTTGTTATCCAGTAAGAGAACGTCGACCAGAAAGAACGATAGAGTGGCTGGCCTGGTCGCGTTAGCTTGGCTAACAGACCGGCCCTCTAACCCCTCTTCTGCTTCTGTGCACACCGCTACCTTTTGCCTCTGAGCCATTGTAGTCTGCTACGCCAGTCCACTGCCCGCAGGACATTGTGTCCTCAGGAACAGTAATCTATTGAGCGCTGCTCTAAGTTTCTGTGGAAGTGAGGTGGGCAAGTTGTTGAGAATGCTCAGAAGTTCAGTTGGGCTGTACTAGGGGTGCAACGGATCACAAAACTCAACTCAAACTTACAGCATGGAACTTTTGCCCATGGTCTTAAATGAAAACGACATTCAAGATGTCCAATGTTCAAATAAAATCTTAAAATATATAAAATATCCAAAGCTCAATTGTTAAATTAAATTGCAATATGAGGCCTGATACCTTCCTCTTTTAAACATGGTAGTGAATGAAACAACAGCCTGTGTCCACATCATCAAAACTTGATGACAACTTACAAACATGAACACACGTCTTGTCCTGCAGCTCGTTGAACGAGCCACCAAACAAACATTCACCGGGGAAAAGTGCACCGCTAACGTCAGTTAGCAGCTAGATAGCCAATTAGCTGCTCAGCTGCGGCACATTAAACAGCATGTAAACATACCTGCAGATGTCACTTCAGACCCGTTAGATGCTGGTTTGGTCATTGCTCTTCAAAATCCCTGTTAGTGATGTGCTGTCTGACCATGACTTGTACTTAAAGCAGTTTGTTTACTTTGTCTTAAATGAGACATTAAATTTTGCAATTAATCTGCAGTTCACATGCGTGCTGAAGCGTGGGGAGCGATCCGTACGGATCACGGATCAACTATGATCCATTGCACCACTAGGCTGTACCTTCTTGGCCCAGTTGCAATGGTCATGTTATCTGCACACTTACTCTCATTAAGAGAAGAGTCCCTAACACTCTTTACACCATAACCTGGAGCCAGAGAAGCTGCTGCACTGCTGTCATGAATATATTTGCATATTCATAGATTCTGGAATTTTTAATGAGGGAGAAGGAGATGTCATTTTAAGGATTTTAAAGTGGTAATTACACTTTTTTTTGTAGAAAAACCATATCAGACACACTATTATTGTTCCAAGTCGATTATCTTTATATGTCTTAATACATGTCTGGAGAGGATCTTTAAAAAAAAAAAAAAGAAATACATTGAATTCTATAGGACAGAGTGTAAGCTGAAAAGTGTGATTCATAATGTGTATGATCAGAATTGACCTTTCCTCATTGGTATTTTTATGCCTATTGTTTTCAATTCTCTCCTGCTTCCCCTGTGTGTATTTTGTGCTTCTTTCGTATAGAACGCCTTGTCCAATGTTCAAGATAGTGTTTATACTTTGAAGCGGTGTGCATTTAAATAGTTCATGCATTTAAATGTCCTTAAACTGGCTTGGACATTCAGTTCATGCATTTAAAGGAGAACAGTTCTGTGGTGCTTGTGGTAAGGCATTTCTCTTCAGTTTGAGCCAAGGCCAAGTGGAAGCTCAGTGCAAACAGTGTCTCACCAGCAGGTAACCAATATAATTATAATAAAGTGCTTCCTGACCGTTCATGACCCTCCAACTGTTTGCCTTGGTGATCTTGACGCTGCTGTTCACACATGGGTCAGTGATATACTTGATTATTCTACTTTTGACACACACATGCCTGGATAAACTCAAGGTTTACGTGTTTAAATATCACAACTCAGCTATTGCCAATATGGTAAGCACAATCTGTCTCTTACTAACAGACACACGTCAGGCAGGATGCCACTGCTGAAAGAGGAAACAGTATATATATAGTCCCCAGGCATAAAATATTAGCCTTACTTCTACAGCTCACACTGTGAAGCTGTTTAAACACTCTAAAATATGCCAGTCTCAATTACCAGCTGTCCACACTGGCGTCTCACACTTCTCTGACAATTTATCCAAATGTCACTCTTTAAGCTATCAGTAAGCGGATCAGTAAACTGGGCTGATAACCAGATAGTCAATCAGTCTTTTTGTCTACCACTGTTTCTGTTTTAATCAGTCTTAAGTAGAACAAAACTCATTGAGCCAAATGAGTCGTGCTGCACAAAATAATTTGTGTCTTTTTGTATTTTGTCTAGAAGCAGCTTCTGCAAAGAAAGTAAAAAAAGTTTGTCCGCTGGGATTCATGACTATTTAACCCAAATATAATTTTCAAAACAGTAGTTGTCTTTCTTAATTAGTGGTAAAAGAAAACAAATTTACCAACCAACTCATACCAGCATTTGGCTGCAGTGGCTGTCACCCTTGTTGGAAGGTAAAAATTGTAACTGTTGTTATGTGCAATGCTGTGGTGCCTATTTAAATCATTTTACTGTGTGCAGTTTGGATCTTTCTCTGAAGCTATTCAGTTGGATTCCTTTGAGGATGCAATATGGCATGAGCGAAAAGTCCTGTTAGGCAAGTTGAGCAGGCACCAGCTAATAAACCAGTCTGAAAAATGGTCATAAAAAAAAAAAAAAAAAAAAAATAGGGTCTCCAAAAGCAATGCTGTAGAAAATCAATGTTGCTGTTTGCTGAAGTCAAATAGCACACTATTGCAGAAGAAATCAGATGATGCTGGTGCATATTATAAACCGATACACAGTAGGGATGAAACGGTTTCACAATAATCCAAGGTCAAATTCCTGGCGGTAAGTATTACTATTTCAAATTTCAAGTATCATTAAAACCATGTTTGATTACCGTGCTTTGAAAAACTCATGGTAAATACTGTCCTGCATCAGTCTCCCAGATGCAGCATGCAACATAGGTTTGTTTTGTGTCAGTGAAAACAAGGCAGTGACAGCACTCCAGAGATTTTTCAGCCTTCTAAGAGGAGTAACTCACTAATTCAAGGCCAATTCGTGCTTTCCGCGTTCCACAACTACGGATGGCTGCAGTCTTGCAGATGTACACAGTTCTAGTTATACTTTTTTTCGGAGGTCCGTGAACACAGACACCTTTCACATGTACCTGCTAGTAAACAGGGTTGCAGCTCGATAACTTTCCAGAGTTGTAACATCCACTCACAGCAACACAGCCCCTTGTATTGTATTACACAGCACTGTTTTTAGTCTGAATGCAGCTGAGGAGTTCCTGTAAAGTCAAAGAAAGAAAAGCAACAGCTTAATGAGATCAGGGATACATCACATACATACAATAGATGAGACAGACATCGCTGTTTGCTGCAGTGCAAAGTGCGGTTACCTCTCATGGCCGCATGGTGCCATCTTTAATGTTAATGCACATTTGATATGGTTTTCATATATTTCCATAAGGTATTTGCTATGTTGTTATTTTGATGTTTATGCAAACAAAAAAGTTCATAGTGCTGCTAATTTTATTTGTGTTTTTCAATATAAAACGTGAAATGATGTCAGTGTGTGTATCAGCACATATTCAGCGCAATTTAACAATAATACTGATAACTGTGATCATTTTGGTCACTGTAATTGTGAAATGAAATTTTCAATCCGTCGCGTCTCTAATGCACCGATTCTCCAGCTTATATCAAGTGTGCAAGTAAGCAACCTGCTTAATTTGATTTTTTGTGGAGAGCAGATTGCTTCTTTTGCTGTAGCCTTTCCTTCTAAGAGAAGGGCAAACAGCATTATCATTGTTAAACTGGAACAAATCGCTCCATGACCAGTCTTCATCAGCACGGATCCACACAGTTAAACTTCCTCTTCTGACCCTTTGGCACAGTGCTTTGTCAGTCCAAATCCTTAGCAAGGCTGTTGGCAGTGGTGCCTAAAATCGGGATGGGACCACTTGTTTTCCATCAGGTTTTTCACATATTCCTATTGATTGTAATTCCTGTGACTCCAGCTGTGGAAAATTAGCATAAATATATTCTAAAACATTTTCTCTATTGCCTGAAACGGCGCCAATAAAGATAGAGAGAAAAAGAGAGAGCGAATGTTTGAAGTATTTGGGGGATTTGGCTCGGGTACAGAATTGGAGAGAGGGATTTCTCAGAGGAATGGCTCTCTTTTAATGATTTTTGCATCTTTCCAGAATATTCAGTCAGACACAGTCATGCATGGCACGGTGCTGAGGTTCACACGTCTACATAATGCATGGAGGCACATGCTTGTTTGCTCACTTCTAGGGCTTCAGCTAACGGTCATTTATCGATTAATCTGTCAATTATTTAATTAATTATCTCACTTCATCGATTAGTTGTTTGGTCTATAAAATCTCCCAAAATATTCATATTTAAAAAGCTGGAAAAGCATTTTTTTCTTAAAAAAAATTTACTCATAATGATTAACTGTATCTGTCAATTGAGTAATTAATTGATTAATCATTACAGCTCTACCCACTTCATTCAATTAATGAAAAGATTTACTATTTCATGCTCAAACATACATTTCTAATACTACATTTGAATATGCATTGGCCCAGCAAGTGCTGTTTAGCATGATTTAAAATATTTGTGTATTAATGAGGTAACTGTGATAAAGTTACATGTATACCCATGTGTGGTCATTTTATGGTATTTCCTCTTTTGGAATAATCACACCCAGAATATCACCACAACTACCAGTCAATTACGACAAATGTACTGGAAAAAATAAAAGTGAAATCAACCGGAAACATTAAAGACTGCTCGCCCGTTGAACTGGAGATAGCGTAGAGAAGGATCGTGGACCCCCCACTGCAGCCAGCTAATGAGAGCACTGGCTCATGTTCTTTCCTTTGAATTATTAAAAAAAAAAAAAAATCTACAACATGTATACTAAAGCAAACAACTTACAAAACTGTTTCACATATGTTAGAGAATGACATGATGTTGGTGGGGGGAAAATGAAAACAGAACTTTTGAACTCTGAAGCTTGTACACACACACTAGAGTATCCTCATAAGTAACTTTATAGTAAACATACCCGTATCCAAAATCAGAACCCTCACATTCAAAATGCAGAGCTTAAATGCATCCTCACAGTCCCAGTAATACAAATCCACATGCATATATGTGTGCACACGCAGCACTTTAAGAAGGATTAATGCTTTAACATAATGCATTTTTGCTAATGTGAATTAAATACAGTTCACATTATTACAACTGTAGACCAACTTTTTTTGAAGATCACTTATTTGTGCAGACACACATACATGTACACCCCTACACACTTTACTCATATATTAAATATACATAAGTCAGAATGACATGCATTGGTTATCCATGCTGGAACATGTGGATGGTTGTTAGATAGATTGCAGTAACCGGGGGAATGAGGGAATGTCACTGCTCTTCAGCACTTTAGCACCTCTTGTGCATCGATGAATAAAACATATCACACGTTTCTACACACACGGGCACACTAGCAAGCACACACACACACATACTGAAGGATTAATAAAACATTAATCCATACATTACTCGTTTTAGTTACCTAGATCAGTATGTACAGTGTAAGGCTGAGAGGAGACTATTGCGGACAAGTGCAGCTACAGTAGATGTTCCAGTGTGTTTGTTTGTTGCGGTATCAACAGTAGAGAGACTGTTTGTGTGTGTGTGTGTGTGTGTGTGTGTGGTATTTAGAGACAGGCCCTAGAATTAAAAAATTGAAGAGCCTAACCTACTAATTGCAGCCTTGCCTTGAGGCAACACTTCAAATTGCACTTTCTTTCTCTCTACAGCTGTCCAATTTTCACTTGTGTCCCCGCTGATTTCCTTGATTTTTACTCCTCCGTCTCAATGTCTTTCTTTGTAACCATCAGATACACATAATTTATGTTTTTACCTCGTGACAACACCGCATTTTACAAGATAAGATATTCATCAATGACGCTAAATATCTGTAGATTGCTTTCTTTGATCTTTAACATTAGATTTGTAGTCTAGATCTCTTCCACTTACTTATAAGTTAGTTACAGCGGGCTTCAGGCTGCTGCTGCTGCTCAGGATCACCAGCGGGTCGTCCTCAGCGTACAGCCAGCCTACAGCGCACACAGACGGGGGGGATGAGCCAGAGGACAACCACCGCTTAGAACCAGAACCAGAGCAACCTGCCTGCTATCCGGAGAGACACACACCGAGAGCAGGCCGGGCAGCCAGAGAGCAGGAGAGTCTCATGAGAGCAGCTGCTCTCTAACAGCTGCGTGTGTTTACAGCAGAGAGCAGGAGGGAGGACACACATCTCACTCCAATACTCTTGTGCTTAGTATTTTACAAATTTTTTTTATTTGATGAACGTGGGTGTTGATATGCGAAAATGAACACTGTGTTACCATTGGACATTGGTAACGCTGACTACTGTGGCAAGCCTAATGGCCTTGTGCTCCGCTCTTTCTTGTCTGATGGGTACAAGATTTTTTTTTCTCTGCTTCGTAAATTGTGCTTTAGAAATACTTGATAAACAGAGGTGGAGTGGAGGGCACCATTTGAGACGATGCTATTCTTTGAGTTGTGCTCATCATGTTGCTTGAAAAAGGCAACTTCAGCTCTTAATGGACCCTGCACTGCAAAACCAGTCTTCATTTCACTTCTATTTCATATCACCTCTTTTTAGCACCGTGCCAGTTTAGAGGTAAAGAGAGACTGAGACCCAGAGATAATGAAATCAAAAGAGCACTTGTGTTTTGGCAGCATTTACAGCAGCTGTGGGGTAGCTTAAATGACCTCAGTGCAATCTATCTGCTTTTACTTGAATTTAGAGTTTGAGCATGTTGTGATTGCCTTTTCACTTTCATGGGATGCTATTATTGAACAAGGATCTGTAGCAGTGGATTTGTAAATATTATAATAATATTTATAGGAAT
The DNA here is from genome assembly GCF_963924715.1 of Thunnus thynnus. Taxonomy (NCBI): domain Eukaryota; kingdom Metazoa; phylum Chordata; class Actinopteri; order Scombriformes; family Scombridae; genus Thunnus; species Thunnus thynnus. The sequence goes on along the minus strand of NC_089519.1, from coordinate 5,895,309 downwards.
GCTTTTGTGGTCTGGTGTTTGGATTTGAAGTGGGTTCAATTAATTGGACAAAACTCAACCCAAAACAAACACCAGCATCAGTGGAAACAGACGTTTTAAAGCAAGAATGAAGGAAGAAGATCAGCGAACACAGTTGTGTATTATCATCAGTTATAGAAATAAAAATCTTTGTCTTCATTGCAGTCACTACAATCATGACTATACTGTATTTAAGCACACCTTCATTAATGAGCAAGTCTGAGGATCTATGAATTTTATAATTACTTCTGTAACGGTCGAAGATTTCAAAGGTATATTCTGTAGATTTTCCTACTCCTGACCGCTCAATTTTATATTATATATATCACATTTATATCTGTGAAATTCTGCACTTCCATTTGCACTTTTACATTTTTCATGAAAGGAGAACTGCCCTGAGGAGAAAACCTTTATTTCATCACCTTCTTCACCTTCCATTTCTCCTTTCTTTCCTTATCTTATTTTATTTCCCTGTCCATTACAGTAAAACAGCTTAAAATCACGATGTGCTCTCCATTGTTTCGAGCTCAGCCTTAAGCACCTGCGCCACACTAAATTTGTATTTTAAACATTGTATTATGTATATCTTTGTGTAAGACTTCTGCTATATAAACATGAATAGTTGATTTCAAGAAAGACCCGCTTGCTGGTATTTTCAACCTGCATCTTGTTGTCTTCCTTTGCTCAGTTGTCATGAATGCTGTATGAATATTTAGATCTGTGTTTGAACATCATATGCTAGCTTCATAGCAGCGCGGTATACACATAGACTTTTAGAAACCATAATTAAATATAGTAGAAGGGCATAAAGGTGCCACACACATGCAGACCAGCGCTTAATGGCTCCACAGGTGAGCTCGGTCTCTGGGGTTGTGCCACCAGGCGCACACACTGGCAGTCGTACTGACACTGCCCATTAGCAGGTGATGAACTGTGGGGAGAGAGAGAGAGAGAGAGAGAGAGAGAGAGAAAGTGAGCACAGTCGGGGAAAAGTTAAGAGTCACAGGGGAGTGAGAGACATGTAGAGAAACTGAGAGAGAGAGAGAGAGAGGCCAGTTCTGTATCTTGAGTGATTGATGCTGATCCCTGATGGGCCATCCATAGTTGTCGCTAGCAGATGGACACACTCACACACATGAACACACACACACACACACACTCCTGCTACACTTGTGCACATCTGACACATTGTCATCCTCACTCACACACACACACACTACCACATTCACTCACTCATTCATTCATTTACAGTGTCGGCAGTGTGTACACAGACACACACACACACACACAGCTGGTGTCAGTGCGGTTTCAGTCTGATTGGCAGTCATTTCTCAGGCTGTATCTAATGGCTAATTAGCATGCAGTTAATGATCTCCATCTCTCTATATCTTCCTCTTTCTCTCACTTTCTCTTGCTTTCTCTGTTCGATAGAAAACGGAGGGAGGGTTTCCTCCAAAGGGCAGGAGGGGGGCAGGAAGCTAAACCACTCTGTCTTTCCTTCAGAAACAGATGGGTAGACAAAAATAGAAGGAAATTGCAGCTGCTCTGAATTCTCTTTACTTTGAAGGTAGGGGGATGAGTAGATAGAATGGCACTGTTGGGAAAGATGTTCCACCTGGCTTCTCTTTAGGCAGCGTGCCTTTGAGAAGAGCTCCTCTTTTTTAGAGCAGCGCCAGAGTTGTAGATACATTTTTCATGGGTCATTCTTGACGGATGAAGTGTGGTTTGATGCTATGCAGACAGTTTGACTTTTACTAGTTTTACTATTCAAAATCCCAAAGAGGTAAAAGGTAATTTGTGAGTCAAATGCTGGTTTGTGTATTTTCATTGTATTTGACCATTGAAGCAAACAGCATCACCTTTGTAGCACCAGTAAAAAAAACAGTGCTGTTTTACAACTTGCTTTTTCGTGGTAGCTGTAAAACATAATGTAAGGCAGTTTTTTTCATTTGACAAAAAAAAGAGAAATATGTGAACACACCCTTATTCTTCAGCAGCACTGTGCTTCAAACATAAATGCAGCATAATGTAAAATGGATCTTACTACTCTCCTGTGACTCGCTCCCTTCTGTAGAGTCTAGAAGAGCAGCAGAGAGGTTAGGCCCAAAGCTGAAAAAAGAAGTTCGACTCATTTATTCCAGACTTCACTGCAACCGTTTTTTTTTTTTATATATCTGTTTTTCTAGCTTATTTGGCTCTAAGGCAGTGGTTATATTATAAAACATATGGCATAGTATCACTAAAACATGCAGAAGAAATTCAGAGGTGAATTTGTCGGAGCAGTAATTGGAGATGCAACATCAGCAGCAGCAGCAGCAGCACTGGTGGTTATAATAACAGTTACAGTAGAATAACCTGTATTCATACAGGTTAGGTTGGCTGATCACACACCAGTTAGAAGCACACAAGGCGCCTAGAGTGAATTAGCAGCATGACGGATGCTCCGAACCCTTTGAAAACAATCACAAAAAGGCACCTGTGGCTTTTAAAATGTGTCCAATCTTTATAGAATTACACCTGTTAACAGAATAATAGCAGATGTTTTTGAAAACTGACAGTGCATTTAATTTGGCTTTCAATCAGAACTCAAACTGCTTCCTGTGATGTTACTTTTACCTGTAGAATTGTCACAGGTGTGTGTCTGTGTCCGTGTCCGTGTCCGTGCATGTGTCCGTGTCTGTGTCTGTGCACGCACGTGTGTGTGTGTGTGCTCGTAGCCTGTCAGTTTGATGCAGAGGTAATCAGCCTAGCTAATGGAGTCCTCAGGCAATTAATGAGTGTCTTAACTTCACCCTAGATGGAGACATACAGAACAGACACACACACACACATACAAACAAGCTCATACACTCATTCACTAATCACACACACAGGAACCTCCACACACAATAACCTCCACACTAATGCAGTAAACTTCTCAAACCACCCAAGTCAGCGTTTCCATTTAAAACCAATTACTGAAGGCATATTTCATTTTCTAGTAGATCTCCACTCGCTACACAGAACAAGAAAACAAGTCATTGCAGCCATCAGTTATCAATGACAATTAATCAATACCATAATGCAACCCAGTATAGGGAATTGGTGAATGCACCCATGGGGAACCTGCAGGCACACACACACACACACACACAGAAACATTCATAAATTGGTATACACATGAGCAGACACAGATGGATACATACAGAATAGACAAAGACGTATTAGATTAAAACACACGCACTGACATGCGTTCATGCTTTTAGTATGTGATGTGCATTAATGTATGTTTAAATATATATTTATGCATTATAACGTCCTTTAGTGTTCTTACTTTCACTCTTTCTCTCTTTTTCTCTCCCCCCTCTTCCCTTCTTTCCTTCCCCTCATCACCGAATCGATGGCAGCTACTTTTTTAATTACTTCCCCTGACAACTTGACAATAAGACGTGTACATTCTGTCTGTTTGCTTCAGCTGCTCTCACTCTCTTCAATTACAGATTTACATCAGTTCATTTCCACACTCGGCTTCTTCGTAGCCCTGTCTTCATTTGCTTATTTGTTTGGCGGTCGGGATACCGCTTCACTCAGAAAGGTCAACATGTTCATATTTGCCATTTATTTCAACCAAATGTAAATCTCTCTGTGATATTTTGTGTCATGTTGCTTTTATGTACGTTGGTATTTTACATGAAGGAATGGTGACTTGATTGTTGTTAAGGGCAGTCCCATCATGTAAAAAAAAGAAGGCCTTCATCCTAGAACTAAACAGATTCATCAGATGTGTGACAGTGTGAAGAAACATGAAAGGAAAAGTGGACGTTTTGGTCGCTGTCAGCGGCAGTTAACATGGATGGAAGCCATAATAGCAACATAAAGTGCAAATGACAAGACATCCACATAGATGAGGGTGACATCCACCAAGACATTAAAAAAGCAGTGAAGTCATAAGTATAAAGCTATGCTGCTGTGGCTTTGTGAGGCTGTACGTAGACACAGCTAAATGCTAACACCAGCATGCTAATATGCTGATGTTTAGCCTGATGTTTTGTGTGTTAGCATTGTATCGGACAAATAAATATTGTGACCTGCTGGTGGTGCTGAGAGAAAGTCCGTAGGCTTCATCCTCTGGGGACCGTGACCATTTGTAATCAATTTTAAGGCAGTCCATCTCATAATTATTGAGACATTTTAACTAAAATCTAAAAATGCCATCCTCACAGTAGTGCTAAAAGAAAAAGTCAGGGTATCACAAGTCACTAGGTTTCATCCTCTGGGGACCATGAATGTCTGTACAACAGTTCATGGTGAGCCATCTGAATATTAGTCGAGGTAACAGACTGACACTGCTGTTGTGGTTAAAAATGAATTTACATTCTGATCTGAGCAATCTCTATGTGTTTTACTGATATTTTAGATTAAATTAAAGCGCTGTTAAGATCAGAAAGATTTGTACATGAGCATTTCTGTGTGTAAAACAACTTTTTCAAGACCACTTCACCACATTAAAACTTTACTGCAAAAGTTTAAAAATGCATGTTAGACAGCTGGAGATGAGATCTATTCCTCTCCTCTTTGGAGATGGAAGGTTTTCATCTAATAGCTCAGAGTGTGTGTCCTGAATCCAAATCCAATGAGACCTGTTTATTCTGTCAATCATTCTTTTTTGCATTTTACTTTGCCTCACACCACCTACAGAAAAGTTTTGCGTGCTTTGTGTCTTCAAAAGTATCTCTGAAGTTCATTGTTGCAAATTCTTCATGTGTCTGTCAAGGAAGCTCTTTGCCTTGATGGAATTGGATGAACCTCACATTAATCTATCCATGTATGTGTGTAATGCACTACTGCTTTTACAATAACACTCAGTGATTTGGTTTCAGGGCCACTACACATCTTTTTCTATTGTATGAGACACTGTCAGCACAGTCGAAATGGCAAAACTGGAATTTGTTTTTGCTGAACATGCAGAAGTTTAGATGTCTTTCAAAGCTTGAAACACCTTTTCTTACCTATTAAAGTCACACAGCGACTGCAGAAGACAAATGATAAATAAAAACTTTATAGCCTTAGACAAAAACACGTTATGCATGAATTCCAGCATGTAAGAAAGGCATCGCATTATACGGCGAAACATCAATACAGGAAAGTCCTTTTTATGCCTCCTCTGGAGCGTAAAGATGAGCTTTTTGTGCTGTAACCATTATTTGAACTCATGCTGATACACTGTTGATTTTTCTGATGACACACACACACTTTTCTACACAAGCTATCTCTATGGAGACCTGTGGCACCCTTTCTTTTACCCTCATTGACACATGCCTTTGGTTATTTTACACCTAATACGTCTATTTTTATGTAGATAAATTCACCGCAGTGGGTGTCAGACAGACATAATTGACTTCTCGTGCTTTGTTATTATGCCGTTAGCGTGCTTTGTGAGTCTTAGGGTTAGGGTTAAAGCTAAAATCTTGACATTAAGTGGTGTGTGTTTACTGAGGGCTTCTCATCCGTCAAGCAGCAGTATGAGCTTTTACTTTGCATACTGCCTATGAGCAAACACGAACACATCCCGTTTTGTATTCTCCGCTCAAATTCCTGGCTCACAGCATGTCTACTCATATAGTGTTTCAGATGCATTTCTCACTTCTCCGTCTTACTCGTGTCTGACGCTTCTTTTTTTTAATCGATACAGCTGTCCACACACGTGTCGACTCACGTTTCACTTGTGTTACACGCCTGACCCGAAGCATATTTTTAAGCTTCAAGTCTGTTTTCTTCCGTGTCTAACTACAGTGACTTGTGTATTGGACTCCCGAAACTCAAGTGACCTACACACAGAATCGCGCCTTAACACAGCGTGAGCAGACGCAGACGGAGGACTGTGTCAGAGAGCGTGACATTTACACAGCAGGTGTCGTTTCCACTGGGAGCCACCGATGTTGAAATATATGCTTTATTTGAATACAAATGTGCAAAAAAAAAAAAAAAACATCTGTAGACTATAATGAGGAAAAAAAGAATAAGTATCAATCTGGCTTCTGGAAATACTCTTTCAGGTGGTGGCAATTAAACCCAAGCTGTTGTGAATACGTGTAACTGCAAATGCCAACTTTAGTGAATCTGTCTGGATAATTTCAATTCACACATCTGTATTTATATTTCCTTGTACTCACCGAGCACTTTGAAAGCTCACGTTTAAAGTTTACCGCCTTGCCAGATGTGATCTCAAAAATAACGGAGGTTGTCACATCTCTCACGAGTGTCAGCATATGCTTGTGCATTCAGTTGAACACTATGGATCCTTACACTCTTAATACTCGCTATTGTGAGCGATGGCCTCGTCATCAAGCAAGTGGTGTGTATTTACCAAGAGCTATTATCCATCCTACTAGAGTGTGAATTTTACACCAGCCGTGTGACTTGTACACTGGTGGAGTAATTACTCATCGTGCTCACCGTGAACTGAAGAGGATAATGAGATTTGTAAACAAAAGGCAGCCATTTTGGCAGCAGCCAACTCACTTACGGTCCTCAATGGTCTCCTTTTGATAAGTGTGTGTGTGTGTGCGAGCGGCTGCGCGTTTGTGCGTATGTATGTTATGTGTCTGTGTGCTTTGAGCTCGACTCAAAGCAACAATGAAGGGAGATAAACAGCAAGTTAGCAATAGGGAGTCGCCATTAATCCTCTCTCGCTTGTTTTCTCTCTCCGCGTCTTTCTTCCTCTCTCTGACCAGATTAACTCTCGCCACAGGAGTTTTAATAATCATCAGACAAATAGGTGTGGTGGATAGAAGCCAGGGCGACAGGTGTGCTTTCATGTGCCTGCACGTGTGTTATCTTCCTACACGCTGACACAAACTGTACTAACTTCTGTTTCCTTTGAACCGTGAGTGAGTGCGTGCATGCGTGCTCGGTGGCGGCTAAATGTTGTCAATGTTGAAAATGTATTATCTACTGGTTACTTGTAATCTTCTACTCAACACTAGTTTTTTTTTTTATCTAGACCCTCCAATCTCCCATCTTTCCAGCTGTCTTCCTCCTCCCTCTCTCTCTCTCTCTCTCTCTAATTCCCCCTCGCCCCATGCTGGGTTACTCTATTGTCAGAAAACCGCCTGAACAAAAGAGCGACGATGGAGTCGGAAAAAAAAGAAAAGCAAGAAATGAGCCTAAAAATAGGACCTCCATTTATGGATGACGAGGTGTCCTGTGAAGTGCCTGACTGTAATCAGGAGAAGAATCATCTGGCAACATCGGGGATGGCCATGGAAAATAACGGCGAGGGGGGAGGGGCTTTAGATCGATATGAGATTCTACTGACGGGTAGTAGAGACAAAATTCTCCCTGCGCTTCAGTAGATCAGCTCAAGTCCTTGGTGTTTAAATCATTTTCTGAAAAAAAAAACAAGTAAATAGATAATAAATAAATAAAGCATCAAACATTCATAGTGCTGTAGATGCATCTTAAAAATGTGAGGCGCTCAAGGATAACACTGCACAGAATAGCCATCGTCCCTTATCATTTATTCCAGCTGTTCTATGCACACTGTCGACAACTGAGGTCAGATAGCATTTTACTGATTTTTGAACTTTATTACTAAGAAATCCTTTCAGGTGAAGCAGCGGGATGATCTCGACCTTGCTCCTGTACAAACCTGTGTGTACGTCTTTTTTTTTAAAAAATCATATAAGGAAAGATATGGTGTGAGGAGCTGCTGACTTCCTGGACTTTTACACAGATAATGTTTTCCACTGGCGGTCGTACTCCACACCAGCTAAAACAGACAGCGTCTCAGTCAAGGCTAATGAAGACTGCTTCTTTTTGTTGCTGTCAGCCTTTGAGGAGACAGGTATACAGCTTGATTAATGCAAACTGAAATTAAATTATGTATATTTTCTAATTTACTAAGGTCATGCAATTTGGGACCATCATTTTTTTTTTTTTGCATGGAAAATGATCTGCCTCTGAAAAGCAGGTGTAAACAAGGTGCATATGGGATTTCTAAAAGCTACAAGGAAGGTTTTAATGGGGAAAAGAGACGTGCATTAAATATAGCCTTGTACATAACAAAACCATTATTATTAGAAACTAATGAGCAATTAGAGGATTATTAATGTGAACAATAGCTGATATTGTAAGGCATCTAATTTGAATTTGGACTTGAAGTGAATCTCTACAGGCTACAACTATGTTTCTGTTGTTAAGACATTTAAGACATCAGCATTGACACATCAACACCGTCTCCACATCCGCTTCATGCATGTGTCAATGAGAGTAAAAGACAGGGTGCCACAGCTGCTGGACCTGCTGCTTTCTCTCCCCCCGTCTGCACACAGGCTGAAGTGCCTTGTGTAGCCTATATTTTGTGTGTCTAATGTGTAGCAAGTAAATATTTTGTAATCATTTCTTTTCTGAGCTTGATGACAACATAGAAATCCCACCGCTGAGTCGTGCGTAGAAGCTCTTCTTGACTCTCAGAATGCATCTGGAGGGCAGGACCAGGTGCAGTCCGGGGCCTGACTGTGTAATGAGCCGCCGTCTTTGTAAATCAGGTGCTGAATACATGCAGATTGTGACTGCAAACTCAATGAAACCCTTTAGTACACATTCACAGTGTGAGTGTGTACTCTGAAGTTAGCTGGGAGAAGGATGGAGGATGGCAACTACAGGAGCTGGCCGTTACCATGGGGATAAGAGTCTAGTTTTCTTCTACAACCTATCACACTCTCTCTCTCTCTCTCTCACACACACATACTAAGGTGGCACTGTGCATATTGTGTGTCTGAGTTCATTATATCCTGTTATAAAAATTACACAACTTTTCTTCTTTTATGTCATGTTTCTAAATTCGTTACATGGAACTTCTTTAACCTTTTAAACGTGTGGAGCACAACTGATTCAAAGCTCTGAAAGGAAAATATCTGATCTGAACCCTTTACACCATATATGATAGGTTGCTTTACAATTAAAAAAGCAAAACTAACGTCACCATGGTGATGTCTCAGCCTAAATTAATATGACTGTGTTTAATAATCTGCCATGTCAAGTATGAAATGTTAACATATGGTTACATTTAGACAATTAAAACTGCTTTTTTAAGGTTAGGGAGTCATGTTGAGGCTAAGAATAGATTATATCCCTGACCCAACCTTCTCTCTCTTTGCTCCTCCTTTGCTACTAGAGGGAAGTCATCGTTCACAAGACTGTAAGAGGTCGCATGTGAGGAAAATATAAACATAAGTCATTTTGAGCATTTGGATCTGGATGATTTTTTTTGAAGTGAGAAAAGCCTCCAGCGTGTGTTGAGGAATTTTCTAGAGCCAGTCATGCCTCATCTGCTCTCCGTTCACCCTTCATGGGTTTCTCTCGTCTGGAAATCACCTGACCTGATCACCTGATCATTCCATCTACCAACCTGACAGTTTTCACCAGCAGTTTACTAGACTGTTCCATGTTACCTTTACCTGTGTGCCTGTTACCTGCTGTAATCTATTTGATGTCATTCTACCTGTTGCCTACTGGCGCTCTGATTACTGATTGCCTTTCTCAGCCACTTTGGGTGAAACTTTTGAATCAGGTAAACTGCCTGTTACCGTATCTACATCTGGGTCCAGTTACCTGTCTCCATACAGCTGCTGTCCATAATCTTAACTGGCATATGGCTTTTTTTTCTACGTTATTCAAACAGACTGTAGCATCAAATCAACTCCAACATGGGCTGAATCCAGGCTGATCAGAGAATCCTGCCAGGCATTTTTTTAACCAGATCCCCAGACAAGGATGATGGACAGAATACATATTTGTGTTTTCATCAATATACTGTGGCCATAAATATTCCCACACTGTTGCTGTGAAAACAGCAGGATGATTCAGGTGTGGTAACACAAGAAAGCTAAGAGAGGATATTAGAGTGTCCTTGCTTTGTGCTGTAGTAACTTTTTTTTAAAAATTGCTTACAGAAGCATGAAAACTCAGTTGGATTCAAACTCGGGAGTCTGTTGAAAGAGGTGTTCAGAGGCGGTGTCTTGGGACAACTCACTTTCTATTTACACAATGCCTCTTCCTGTGTAGAAAAAGATGGGATTATAATTTTTTTGCCAGTTGGTGTTTTGAACATGTTCACAAATGAAAATCAGATCCAAGTGTTTATTGTCGTAAACAGAAAGTTTCTCTTAAAGTTGTGCAACTTTGAAAAAAACAGTAACTTCAAGATCGTCCAAATCTTTTCTCTTTTGTCTTAACGTCATGCTGCCACATTCAGCGCATGCATAGATCTTCATAATGTTGACAGACAGGATCGAAATGCACAAATAAGCATACGTCCAAACACACAGCTGTCATGTCTACCTGTTTATCTGTTGGTCCTTCTTTTCCTGCTCTCTGTTGATTCCTGCACTGTACATTCTGTCCATTTTCAACTTTCCTCTAACCTACTGTGCCACCTTTTATTTCGGTACGCTACTTTGACATTGTGGTGTGTGGTGCATGACAAACTGGTTCTCTGTTTACACTGGAATAGATTTTGGTTGCTGGTTTTAATTGGAAGCTGCATTTTTAGTTTTACTCTACTGGTGGAGACAAAACAAAACTTAGCAAAATCTACTAATGCATCTTCAAATAAAGAGTGAGTAAAATGTTAACTGAGCTGATGCACTTTGTGAGGAAGGCTGACCGGAGTGGCTGGAAGGTGATAGGAAGCAGACTCAGACTCACATGTCTGATCTCTACAAATGTCCTGGCTGCTTTACCTTTCATAACATATAACAGACATTAGATTATTATGAAATGATACTGATAATGTAATGATATGGCGATGATACTTCTCGCCAAACTTTTATGTCCATCATTGTCCGAGATGTTCTAATCTAACAGCACATTGTTGCCAGGAAACACATTTGAAATGACATTTTAACTCTGCTGTCTCCTGTTGTCAGCAGTGATCATCTTTTGTTTCTGTTGTCTTGGCGATATCTCCCTGTTACTAAGGTGATATTGGTAAGTTTGATTACCTTATGACCACCAACACAATTATCTGCTAATGTTCTTTCTGCAAGTACAGTGTGTTGTGATATATATTAAATAATAATGTCCTGTAGGAGGGAAAGCTATTTGGTTCTTGATTTTCTATCTCTTTCCTCCTTCTTGTCATCTCTTTTTTCGTAACTTTAGGTCCTCGTCTGTTTTTTGTGTGATTAATTCTGATCCAAGAGAAGTAAAAGAGAAACGGTCATTTGTTCGCAGACTGCCCACAGATAATTAACTGATGCTGATGGATGAACTTGGCTTTTGTTTCTTCTTTTTTTTTTTGGTTTGTTTTTCTTAAAGCCTCGCCAGTATGAAAGTCAAACCAGTGTTTATTCGCTTAACCTCCCGAGGGATTTTCTCTTTCTCTTGGCACGTTAAACTCTAGTGAACCCCAAAACAGTTCAGCTGTAGTCAGCCATTTTGACTCGATATCTCCAGGGAATAGACAATATTATTCGCCATGTATGCTCCAGATTCTTGCTGACACACACAGAGAGAGAGAGAGAGAGAGAGAGAGAGAGAGAGAGAGAGAGAGAGAGAGAGAGACTGATATATAACCTCTCCCTCTCTGTCTTCTTTGTTCTCTTTCAGACGGTTATTTAACATAATATTTAGCCGTGGCTCGTTCAGGGTACTGTCCTGATTCAGGTAATGAGTAATCTCGATGATGCATCTGGGCGCAGCTTCCTGATAACAACCAATCATGGAGGCTAAGTGCTTTCTAAGAGCATTTCTGTGAACGCTCTTAAATTTTCACACTGTTTTCCCAAAACAGTACTTACGGTAACAGTGAGCACACACACATACACACACACAACATTTAAGAGCGTCTTAACATTGAGGGTCAGTGGTGCTGAAGCACATTGGCGTGTCTAGCTTCCTGTAACCCATGTTATATAGTAGAAATACATACTGCACAGTGTTTCATCAAGGGTTTTTTTTCAGCAGCGGCGCTGTCGTGCATGCGCAGGGCTCACAACGCCAGGACCTGTATTTTTGCGCACTGGCAGTGGAATAACTTAAAACTAGCATAGAATTGTTCCAGACAGGAGTATCCATGTTCATAGTCGTGTGCGTGATAATTTGCAGGAGCTCTTGACACCGGAAGGGTTCTTAAGGCTCAGATTGCTGTTGTAACAAAGAATTAAATTCCTCAGCACAGTTGAAGGGTTTGGAGTGCCGCCCCGAAGAAAATGTGACGTTATTTGACTAAAAACGATGCATTTTCACATCATCGTGGACCATTATCATTACAATATTTATAAAAAACAACAAGTACACTCATACATGAGCAAGAAGAAAAGTGAAACAGATTTGCTTATTGCTGAAGTAACTATGTCCTGAAGGCTTATAGTGAATTTCAGGGTGTAGCCGTTAGCCAATACTCTTTATAGTTACTCCTATTGGTTCTTTTTCAGTACTAAATAATAGTTTTGTGTTTTTAAATTATGAGCCTATTTAAAAAAAAAAAAAAAGAATCAGAACAGGTTTAGAATTGATTTATGTTTTAAATATAACTAAATATTTTTTTCTAGAGGAGCAAAAGTAATGTTTACCACATAAACTCAATAATATCTCACTGGAAAACAGATCTGAAATGACAATAAAATAAATAATATTTCTGACATCAAAATACTGAGTGAAGTTAAGAAAGAAGACAGACATCAGTCACTAACTGTCATTCATCCTGTTCTCTGTGGGTACTGCTGGTAGAGAGAGGAGGGACTGCTGTCTCAGCCAGTAGCTGTATTTACAAGAATCCGACAAGTTTTAAGATATATGGAGAACTAAGCTAAACAGTTAGGCTACATACGGACAGCTCTCAATTTAGCTTGTTCATAACAATTCGCTATTAGCTTAACCGTTGCACTGTGGTCATTTTTCTGCATGTTTATGCTTGAACAGGTGGTTTGATAAAGTTCTGTTGCACTTACAGTGATGAGCGTAGTTGTCATCAACTCGAGAAAAACTTTATCTTTCACTTCACCTGGTTCACTGTCTCCACTGCAGCCTCCCTGCTCTGCTGTCCGCTGTGTGTTTGTTTGTGTGTGTGTGTGTGTGTGTGTGTGTGTGTGTGTGTGTGCGTGTGCTTGCAGTGCCATTCATCATTTGAAAGCATAAAGGGGAAACACTTTTGTAGTTCTGTTGCTTCTCACTCTGTTCTTAACTTTCTACAAGTGGGTGAGAGACACTCTTAGAGTTCTCAGAGCATCTTAAGTCTCAGTGCTTTGATGGATCCTGCAGCGGGGTAATAACTCTGTCAATAGCTCAGCTGCAGTTTCAGGCTTTAAACCTGTGTTGTCTGTCCTCTGATTTCTGTCTTGTAGAGATCAACTGAATGCCTATAGAGGTCATTGTATCTGGGATCCCGTCAGATGGAGGTTAGTCTACTCAGTCTCCCTCCATTCAAAAATATGCTTTGCTTATTATTTGAGCTTCACTGTGCAGACTGATGTACGTGCAGAGTTTGACACCAGAAGACTGTTTTCACATTCAAAGTTTCTCTGTGCTCACTTAAATCTCACTTTAAGACATGTAGCGTGATTTTACAAGTGGTCCAGTATGCGACGTATGCAACGGTTTTACTTTTGGCAGATGAATGTGAAATAAAGCTTTTAGTGTCAAACTCTGCACATGCATCATTCTGCACAGTGAAGCTCAAACATTCATTCAACAATAAAAAACACTTTTCACCATATTTGACCTTAGAGAGGAAACACTACTATGAAGCCAATGTAAGCGTGCAATTACAGATCTGCCAAAAAGAGGGTTATTGATCATCTGTCAAACTGAAGAAGTCATTGCATAGCAACAATGTATTGCAACACCATAAGTCCAATATATGCAAATAGGGCATGTGTGTGTGTGTGGTTTTTCTTTGTTTGTTTTGATCATCTAAATAAGTAACAAGACAAAACATGAAAATCACAATTCCCACTGCAATTCAACATCATGTAGTTTTCCAGTGTTCTTGATAATAAATACAGAAAGTAGATTTTGGCTAGACAGACTTCAGATCATCATTTGTTTTTAAAAGACTCCTGGGAAAAGACTGAAATTTATCACCCTTTGTAAGATTAAGTGCCAGGTTAAATGACTTGTTCTGCTGGATATTTTCATGCAGTGCCAAGTCACCCTCATTCATTCTTACACAATATAGAGAGGTACAATATTTAGGGGAGAATAGTAAAGTGCTGTTTGGGTGTAAGAGAAATAGAGAGGCAGGGAATGAGACAGAAAGTCAGTATGTTGGGAGAGATAGTGCTGAAAAATGGTCAGACCTGTACATTTTTTAGCTGCAGTTTCACAGTTACTCAGAGATATCTGCATGTCTGGGCTCCTTACAGGGAGAGAGAAATAAACGAAGGCAGATGGAGGCAGAGACAAACGCAGGAGGGAGAGATAAGAGACGTCAGAGTTGATTTAAAATGATTTAAATTAGTTATTTTTTCCTTTACAACAACACGAGCTGAGAAATTTTTTGCAGGAGAGTTCGCTTCAAAGACCATAATCTAGAAGTTTCTGCTGTCCTTGTGGACCACCTAAAACTTTTTAAACATTCCTTCAACTACACTCTTATTTTTTATGTCCTCTGTTCCTTTCTCTCCACTTATACCTTTTTACATATCTTATACTCGCTCAACTTGGTCTTTTTTTTTTTTAAAAAAAATCTCACTTCTTCAAGCATGTCCTTTCTCTCGGTGTTTGCACTGAGGTGAGACAGCTGTAAAGCTGTTTGTGCCTGTGTGTGTCTTTTCATGGCACAGGTGGAGCTGACAGCAGGCACTGGCAGAAAAACAAGGTTTAACAGTTGGCAGAGCTTGAGAAATCTGTACCAAACACTCACCATGCTCTTAAAGAACACACACACACACACACGCTGATTTACATGCAGTCAATGATGCATGACTGCTCGCACTGTTTCTAAAATACACACTCGCGTGCACGAACACGCCCACTTGTAAGTACATGCTCTTAAATGAGCATACACTGCAAGAGTTGCGCCCACGTGCACGCACACGCTGTTCAGGTCGGTAGAAGCTGTGTCTTAAGGATTTGATTCTTATACAAGACGTTGTGGACTGACTACACTTTGACATTATCTTTATTACCTGTAACATCTTAGTTGTATTTCATTAATAAAACATGTCCTCCTCATATTGTTCAGACTATTAATTCCACATTTCCACACACCTTATTGTATGCTGTTCCTGTTTGTGTATTGTGTTAGACTGAGATGAGAGAGAAAGACTATAAATCTCCTTGTAGTATTGGGACAGCATTAGGTTTGTTTTACTTGTGCATTTTCCATGATGTATGAGTCCAATCTCGTCTCACACACTCCCACACAGCAACGTGAGATCCCTATTCATTCTCTCTCTCTCTTTCTGCCTTTTTATTGTAGTAAAACAATGAGAGACGACTTGATTACAGTATCAGTCAACTATGATTCATAGAAAAAATAAGCATGGAGTGAGCTCTAAAGGTGGCTGGACTGCTCATTGTAGTCCTTTAGGAGTCCTTTAGGAAGTAGTGTCGGGTATGAACATTTGCTTGGATTTTTATATTGTATTTTGGGCATGTCCCATTGGGTATGTAACTTAAGTGGTACGTATCAGTCATAATGGACACTCAAGCATACACTGGGGAAGAAGAGTGACCTTTAAGTAATGAGAACTTGCAGCCTGTAGCTCCATATGTTTGAAATAAAATACATTAGAGTAGATACCAGACTTATTTTTGAAGCTGTTTGAATTCTATTCAGTTGCTTCATTTGCTGATAGAGGGTTTGCCATATTGTAATGAAAATGAGTTATTCTAAGGTTATTCTAATGTCTATGCAGAATATTTATTGGCAACATAAAGTATTTAATGCTTTTAAGATATGTACTTACATATACAAGTATTTTGTACTTGATGGGGATTTTGTAAGTCTGTTGATTAGGTATGGTATGAATGAAATAAAATCAGTAATTGTCTTATGGATCAAAGAGAGAATCTTGTACAGTGGCTAATAAATGCATCTGTCTCAAAACACAGGCTTTTAATATAAGCTACTAAAAGCTAACACTGCCAGATATTTGTAAGATCACTTACCATGTAAATAGATACTCAATCACAATTTTTTCACCTGTGTGATACTGTCAATGACCTGACTTTAAGTCAACACTGTGATAATAAAATATTGGACTGCGTTCAGAGCAAATCCAGCAATGCATGAAAAATGGCAGCCCTTTAATTCATTTGAATGGGGCCAGTGCGTTTACACTGCAGGGATGGGGACTGCATAGGGCTCAGCAAAAAAAAGTTGAACCAGGCTCAACTTTTGCCGGAACGCAACGGGATGTCATCCGACAAGGCGCTACGTTGGCTAATCACATGAGTGGGCGATTGGACCGAAGATGTCCACAGGAAGAACTTTGTTTACCAAGTAGCATTGTAGCATTCCACTGTTTACCGAGGAACTGTGAAGAAAGAAGAAAGACTCATTGCTCCCATGATAAACTTTCCAGAGCTGTACAACCCCGTGAGGGAGTACTCAACGTAAATTGCCTTGCACTCATTTGGTGTTGTATTGGGCTGCAATTCGGAATTTCTGGTTTCTTTTGCTACGATCAGATACGTCACACAGATGGGCCATGTAGTGACACACCCACACCTTGATTTGGTCTGGACATGGCCTCAGTGATTTCACCCAGGAAACATGAATGATTTGAGGTTTCTTTGCTCTCCTTACTTAATTGGTAAAGTAACCAAATTAAATATTATCCCCAAAAACTCTGCATTTCTTACTTATCAGAGCTAATTTGTCTGAAAATATGATTTAAAGAGATCAACAGCATAAATATATGAGCAGTGTCTTTATCTTATTGTTATTACTTTTTCCATCATTTCACTTTATGAGATTTTATCTTTTGCACTTCAAGGCAACATGGATTGTGTATTTGTTAATGAATAAGAATGATTTTATAGATGCTGAAATTTAATCCACTGTGTATCTGCATACATGTTATTTCATCTCAATGAGGATGTATGACAGTGTGCTCTCCAGGGAGGGTGTGTTGGTGTCTGCTATCTAAAGCTTGTTAGGCTCTGATTGTGCCTAATCACAACACTGGCAATGTGGTACAGCCTGTTACATGCACACAAACACGCACACACACACGCACAAAGACATGATAATGGAGGAAACATTCACACTCTCATATGCACACATGGGCGCTCACACACACATTCATACACAGCTGCATGCACTTAGACACAGACACGCTTGCCCACTCATGCACTTACCCACACACATATGCCTCATGTGAAAGCTGCTATTATGCCGTATTACAGGTAATGAACCAGTCCATATGTCTCTAGTCAGTATCAAA
This sequence comes from Thunnus thynnus, assembly GCF_963924715.1. Lineage (NCBI taxonomy): Eukaryota > Metazoa > Chordata > Actinopteri > Scombriformes > Scombridae > Thunnus > Thunnus thynnus. The sequence goes on along the minus strand of NC_089519.1, from coordinate 5,877,913 downwards.
GTGAGAGAGAAAGAGAGAAAATGTTACACTGCAGCATTACTGCTGCTCTACTGGGTCTGCACTACTTTTTCTGCTTTATTATTTTACTCTCAAGTTTTTCTCCCCCTTTTCTGTGCTATGCAGTAAATCCCTGCATTAAAACATACAGTATGTGACCGTCTTGTCTGCAGTATGTTGAATTCAAAGATCTGGAAGAGCAATCTAAAACATCCACTACCTCCTCATACATTCAAGGCTATACTCATTTTCAACTCACTTTTTCAAATTTTCCCGTCTTTTTTAAAAAATTGGTGTAAGTTGCTCTGATCTTTGACTCTGTTTCTGGAGTCTGACTTACCAAACACTGGCAATTATGTAAAAAAAATATATGCAGCGAGTGGCCAATACTACTGATGTAATGTAGTGGTCAATATATAAAAAGATGGATAAACTTTAATCTCCAGTGTCTGAGGTGAATGTTCACCCACAAACAAACTACGTACAGTATGCAAAGTATAGGGGTGGGCGATATAGCCTTAAAATAATATCACAATATTGCAAGGTACTTTTGCAATAATGATGTGTTTGATATGGTCTACAGAACTACAATATACAGTAAATATGGGTACAGTATAATTGTAATAATATAATTTCAGCAGGTGTGGTCAAATCTGTACAGCCATGTCCCTGTGTTTAGTCTGTGTGATAGGTGGTGCGTTCACAGGATGTTTCAGAGGAGCAGACAGAGGCATTGCTATGGCTGTCTGCTTCTCTGTAAAATAACTCTGTGATCAGAGTCATTGATATAAACAGACTTGCTGCACTGACATAGTTAACTCAATCCAGCTGATCAGTACCAAACTTTAAACTAACTTCATGCTGATGTTTGACCTGCAGAGCTGTCTGCTCTCTGCTTGTGGGATCGCTTTTTCCTCACACATTCTCACCTGATTGTGGCTGACTGTGCCTCTACTCTCCCCAGCTTGTAAAATATTTTCTCTTTTCTTGCAACATGTTCCTCTGATTAATTAATTACCCCAATGCAAATGTAAAATGTCATGATCGATCAATCTTTGCCACCTGAGATGAATCAGATCCTGAAGTGGTCAATGCATTCACTAGGTTCAATTCAATTCAATTCAGTTTTATTTATATAGCACCAAATCACAACAGAAGTTATCTCAGGGCATTTTTCACATAGAGCAGGTCTAGACCATTCTCTTTATTGTTCAGAGACCCAACATTCCCCCATGAGTAAGCACTTTGTGACAGTGGCAAGGAAAAACTCCCCTTTAATAGGAAAAAACCTCAAGCAGAACCAGGCTCTAGCTGCCTTGACCAGTAGGGTTGAGAGAGAAAGAGAGAAGGGGAGAGAGGAGAGAGAGACACAGAGAAGCACAACAACTACAATAATAACAATAACAACAATAATAGAAATCTGACTAATAATAATAATAGCAGGCATAGGTGTCAAGCAGGACCATGGCAGCACGGAGTCCGCAGCCATGGTCCGTGGAAGCCCGCCATCCATAACTAGGGGGTCCATGACCCTGATCCATCGGAACCAGTGAGACGAGAGAGCACAAAAACTCCAGGGAAGTTGGTAAGAATCATTAATGGTACATGAATGCATACAGATTGAGAGAGGGAGGAGGAGAGAGGAGTTCAGTGCATCATGGGAAATTCTATTATTATTATTATTATTATTATTATTATTATTACATAAATTCTATTATGGATTTTACAGTAAGCCAGTGCAGCTAGGAAGCTAGTTTTTGTCAGGACGCATGCAGCTGCTTTCTGGACCAGCTGGAGAGTCTTTAGAGACTTGTTAGGGCAGCCTGTAATAAGGAATTGCAATAATCCAGCTCAGAAGTAACTAATGTGTGGACTATTTTCTGCATCTTTTTGAGACAGGATATGCCTGATTACATAAGTGAAAAAAGGCAGTCCTTGAAATTTGTTTTATGTAGGAGTTAAAGGACATATCCTGGTCAAAGATAACTCCCAGATTCCTTACGGTGGTGCTTGAGGCCAGGGTAATGCCATCCAGAGTAGCTATATCATTGGATAATGTGTTTCTAAGGTGTTTAGGGCCAAGCACGACAACTTCAGTTTTGTCTGAGTTTAGTAGCAGAAAATTGCAGGTCATCCAGGTCTTTATGTCCTTAAGGCATGCCTGGAGTGTAATGAACTGAGAGGTTTCATCTGGCTTCATTGACAAATATAAGCGGGTATCATCTGCATAGCAATAACATTTATGGAGTGTTTCCGAATAATGTTACCTAAAGGAAGCATATACAAGGTGAATAGTATTGGTCCAAGCACAGAACCTTGTGGAACTCCGTGTCTAACTTTTGCGTTCATGGAGGATTCATCATTAACGTGTACAAACTGAAATCGGTCTGATAAATAGGACTTAAACCAGCTTAATGCAGTTCCTTTAATGCCAATTAAATGTTCCAGTCTCTGTAATAGGATGTGATGGTCAATGGTGTCAAATGCAGCACTAAGACCTAATAAGATAAATACAGAGAGAAGTCCTTTGTTCAATGCAGTTAGGAGATCATTTGTAACTTTCACCAGTGCTGTCTCTGTGCTATGCGCTCTAAATCCTGACTGAAAATACTCAAATAAACTGTTGTTATGTAGGAAGTCACACGATTAATTGATGACTGCTACTGAAGAGAAAGAGAAGGTTAGATATAGGTCTATAGTTGGCTAAAATGCCTGAATCAAGAGTAGGCTTTTTAAGAAGAGGTTTAATTAGGTTTAATTACAGCGACATTAAAGGACTGTGGTGCATAGCTTGTTACTAAAGATAGATTGTTCATATTTAGTAAAGAAGTGCTAACTAAGGGTAAGACCTCCTTAAGCAGCCTGGTTGGGATGGGATCTAAGAGACAGGTTGATGGTTTAGATGAAGAAATCATTAAAACTAGTTCAGGAAGTTTGATTAGAGAAAAACAGCCTAAATAAATATCAGGTTTACAATTGCTTCCAAGGTTCCTGTGTTTGTGGATAAATTGGTGCCTGTTGAGGGTAGAAGGTGATGAATTTTGTTTGTAATAGTTAGAATTTTATCATTAAAGAAGCTCATGAAGTCATCACTACTGAGAACTATAGGAATGCATGGATCAATAGAGTTATGACTCTTTGTCAGCCTGGCCAAAGTGCTGAAAAAGAATCTAGGGCTGTTTTTATTCTCCTCTATTAATGATGAGTAATAGGCAGCTCTGGCATTACAGAAGGCCTTCCTCTATGTTTTAAGACTATCTTGCCAGACTAAGCAAGATTCTTCCAATTGGTGGATCGCCAAATCCTTTCAAATTTTCGCGATGTTTGCTTTAATTTGTGGGTTTGGAAATTATACAATGGAGCTAACCTCTTAAGTTTTATTATTTTCTTTTTTAAAGGAGGCAATGGAGTCGAGTGTCATTGGCAATGAGCCTGCGGCACTATCAACAAGATGATCAATTTAGGAGGGACTTAAGTTAGCATAAGAGTCTGTTGTATTGAGGCATGGCATTGAATTCAGTGCTGATGGAATTGCTTCTTTAACTTTAGCTACAGCACTATCAGACAGACATCTAGTGAAGACATTTTTTTCTAATGGCATGTAGTCCAGTAATAGGAATTCAAAAGCTTTTAAGTAATCATCTGATATAATAGGATTTTGTGGAAAAACTATTAAATGTTCAATTTCGATGCCTTATGTCAGAACGAGGTTGAGGGTGTGGTTAAGACAATGAGTGGGTTTATTTACACTCTTTGAAAAGCCAGTTGAGTTTAATTTTAGTTTGAGATAAATGCACTGCTAACGGTATCATTATTGATGTCCACATGAATATTAAAGTCACCTACTGTAATTACTTTATCTGTACTAAGGACTAAGTTTGATAAAAACTTTGAGAATTCAGGATGGTACACTATAACAGTATAATAGAATTGGCTGTAAAGTTTTCCAGGTTGTGTGTGAGAGGCTAAGAACAAGCTTTGCTTCTTGATCTCAACTATGTCAACTGGGTTGTCATGGTTTTGGTCTAGTAATACACTTGTACATATTTCCAGATATAAGAGCAGCTCCATCCAAAGTGGGATGTATGCCATCTCTCCTAATCAGACTAGGTCTTCCCCAGAAAGTCTACCAGTTGTCTATGAAGGCCACTTTGTTTGCTGGACACCACCTTGACAGCCAGCGATTGTATGATGACATGCGGCTATACATGTCATCACTGGTCAGATTTGGCAGGGGCCCAAAAAAAACTACAGAGTCTGACATTGTTTTTGCATATGTACACACCGACTCAACATTAATTTTAGTGACCTCCGATTGGTGTGATCAGGAGTCATTACTGCTGATATGATTAACAGTGGTACCATATTCACACTTATCCTTAGCCAGCAGTTTTAAATTTGATTCAATGTCACCCCCAGGAGCAGGAAATAATTAGAGTTGGTTTCTCAGCGGGTGTGTCACTGAGTGGGGAGAACCTGTTAGAAATGTGATGTGGTTGGTGGTAGTAGGAGCTACACTGGGCTGGCCTGCACCAGCTACTGGGGGCTGGCTAACTATAGTGGCTAATGACTGGTTTTCCATGGTACGGAGCCGCGCTTTCAATTCATTGAGCCTCTTCTCCAACACTGCAAATAAACTACATTTATTACATGTACCATTATTACTAAAGGAGGCAGTGGAATAGCTAAATATATGACACACCGAGCAAGAGAGAGCAGGAGAGGGAGAAGCCATTGCTAACTGCTAAGCTAAGTTAGCTGCTAAGCTAACTGCAGAGCTAAAGTACCTAACAACTGCGGGATTAGCAAGAAACATTGATTAAAAAAAAGGACAAAGCTAAGAGTGCTTGAGCAGAACTAGTATAAGTTTAAATGTAACGTTACAGCGGGTAATTATCTGCAGTAATGAAGAATATAGCAAAATTAACTGAAATGAGAGCAGCAAAAACACTATCAGTAACCACAGTTGGCAACCAGAAATGAGACAATATGCTTATCGCAACGTGTCAGCGACAGAATATGTTGTGTGATGTAGCGCCTCTGCTCTACTGCTCTGCTCTGAAGGTGAATACCTGTAATCAAACCACTTCCATACAACTGAAGTTGGTCCATGTCCACCTCGGAGCCAGCAGCAACGTTTCATTCGCTTTCAGCCATACGTGTTGCTGCTATACACAGTCATCATGGTGTACAGTAAATACATCAACACATCACATGATTGTATAAATTTAAGTCACATGAAGAATTATACCAGTATTATCATGAACACCATGATATGGTACACCCTTAGTATGGATAAAACGACTATACTTGGTATTGTTGTATCTTCACTAATGTGAGTTTATTATACCTTGCCTTCTAGTTTGTCATGTAAAGTTTTACTCAGGAAGTCTTTATTTGTTTATTTATTTATTTATATTTTTGAGGTCATGAGTTTAGATCAATTGTTAAAATTGAATTGGAACCGAGTTTTCCCATACCCAATAGAAAGATAAGACTATAAAATTAGACTGCGTCATTAATTATAGATCATTACCTGACTAGACTATGAAGTCTGGAATAGGGTTGCAAAGCTGAACTCAGACACACACACACACACACGCACACACACATCAACATGCTATGTGAGGAAACCTGGGAGCCCTGAACACCGCCAGTGCTTGTCAGGTATAAGTAATTAATCATGTAAATTACCTCCTCCTCTCTCACCCCAGGGACAGATGGAGGGTCCTATGTTTGCATTTAAGTAGGTGTTCAGCATCACATTCCTGGTGATTAGCATATAGCTCAGCATATCAAAATACAGTGTACCCTAGATTAGTCATGCATAGGTTGGTTTTACTTTGCAGTGGTGTTTTTACCTCTGGGGGAGAAAAGTATGACTAGTATCTGTATCGGTATAATGGGGTGAAATAGACAGGAAAAGCAAAGGATGTGTGCAGAGTATTAAGCAGTTAGACAGTACACATTATTCTGTTTAAAACACAAAATTCAGGAGGAAAAAAAAGTTTATTTGAGTGAAGGTTTACCCTACACGTATTGATGCATTGGCAAAGCTTTGATATGAACTCTAGTTCTGTCATACTAAACCTGCTAAAACTGACAAATATTTGTGTCGACTGTGGGGATTTTCTTTTTCCTTATTGGTCGAAAGTATGTTTCCATCATAACTGTGAACATATGAAAGTGAACATGTGGCAAGAAGTCAATGATAAATAATATAAATACGTAATCGCCCATTTTAAATACTGTATGTTCACATGAAAAAGATTTTGAAACATCTCTAAATTATGGAAATTTTACTATGCTTTCTAAAATTTTCTTTAAAGTAACAGACAGTAAGCTTTTACAACCTCTAACTAGACTAACTAGAGCTGCAATGATTAGTTGATTGACAGAAAATTAATCTGCAACTATATTGAGAATTGATTAATCGTTCTGAGTCATTTTTCAAGAAAAAAAAAATCTAACTTCTCTGGTTCCAGCTCCTCATGTGTAAATATTTTATGGTTTCTTTAGTCTTCTATTCAATCAAATGATGACTCACCAAAGGAATCTCTCAACAAATGATCTGCATTTTTCTTTTTGAATAAATCCCAGTCTTTGGACTTTGTCTCAGCTGCCAACTAAAGAAAGAATCTGCCTTTTAATTCCTTGCTAATTGTGCTGTGAAACACTCATATTGAGCCACATTTCACCACATTTGTCGTGATGTTTGTCATATTGGAGAAGATAACATTATTTCCATCCTCTCTCCCCTCTCTGCTTAATGAGTATTTGGAACCAACATCTCTGTCTCTCTTCCATGGGAACAGAATAAAGCTAAATCCTTAGGTGGCTGGGCGTTTTGCCCTCTTTGCTTCTCCATTCATGGTTTTGATGTTCTGTGCAACAACCTTTCCCACTACGAAAACATTTGGCAGTGAAGTCTTCATGTAAATATCACTCTTGATATTAAAGGAACAACAAACCGTGTACAGTTTTAATGTCAACAATCAGCAGAAACATGGGAAGCTTTGAGATTTTTCTACTTGGACCTTATTTTCTCATCATTTTAGGTCTAAGTGACTAATGGGGACAACAATTTTTGAAATTGATCCAGTATTGAGCGGGAGCGCTTCGGCTGGCAGCCACGTAACAGGCTGCAGTTGTAATCATATGGGGCAAAAATCTATAAGTTTCCCTTTAACCTTAGTATTGTTAGTTTACGCTATGCTTTTATTTTTGAAACGATTGTCACATGACATGCACTGACAAACGAGCAGGGCAGAAATGCAAATCCAGATGTGTCGCTCTGGAGGGCAGTGACAGACGATGTATTTTGTTGTTTAATTTGGAGAATTTGTTGCACCACGTTTTTGTTGTTGTTGTTTTTGTGTGTGTGGCCTCCAGCTGCTGATCAGGCATCGATGGAAGAAATTAGTTGTCTTTCATAATTTCCCTCTGAAATATCGCTTGTGAACAGTAGGTCAGAGCCATTTAAAAGTGAAAATATGAAGAAGATGCACCTCTTCAAAACTGAAGTATCATTGTCTTTATAGTTTACAGCACAGGACCATGAAATAGACACACAAACTTAACTGACGGGGCACCAAATGAGCAGTAAGAAAAGGCTGTAATCAGGTGGGAATCTTTGTAACTGTGTGATATTCTTGGGAAAAGAACATTGAAATTTTTTTGAAATGAGAACTCACCAGAGGGAAATAAACTCATCATCAACAATTAAAGAGAGTTTGCTTTGATGTCAGAGTATTTAAAGTAACAAATAAAACAACTTACTAACGGAGTGCAGGTGAAATTCATTAACTCTAGGAACAATAAGTGGTGGTTGTGTTCATATTACAGAATATTAGTGATATACCTCATTTCGGTCTGTAACCACTTCATTATTTACAGTGTAAAACATGCTGCATGTCCGTTTTCCATCTGCCTGCTCACCAAAACTTTGCTCTGCACTCCATACGAGTAGTTAACGTTATGGACATGATTTGGATTGTGATATTAAAGATAAGATAATAATATTAAACGGAACATAATGCTGTGATATTGTTGCACCAAGCACAGACATACACTGTTGAAAGGGAGCCATTGCTGTTTTTTGCGTCGTGTTTAAATATTTAAACGAAATGTTCACACTCTTTTGTAAATGTTTATTCACGTAGCTTTAATGGTATTGTTTTCATATAACTATATCGATTATTTAAAGCTTCTGATGGAGCTTTGAATAATCGATATGGCTTAATGAAGCAATACTCTCTCGAAGTTACGTGAATAAACATTCACAAAAGAGTGTGAACATTTCGTTTAAATATTTAAACATTCAAAAAATAGCAATGTCTCTTCTAATCAGCAGAGTCTTGTGATTGGTTTGCTCGCTCCACAGACATAAACCTTTACGTGCTTGTCCCTGCAATGTTACTGCTTTCATTCACACCGCGCTTGTGCCGGCATTTTCCCAGAAATGTTACCAGGACTTGAGGTGGGAAATTGGTGGTACAGATTTTCCCGAACATTAATCCCTGCACACATGACCCCGTGCAGGAAATGTTCCTGAACATTTCAGGGATAGACTACATGTGTGAAAGGGGTTTTAGATTATGCCCCCCCCCCCCCCCCCCCCCCCCCCCCACACACACACACACACACACTTCACCTCCATGGTGGAGTATCTGCAGGCTGGATTTGGTGGTTTGGTCAGGGTAAATAAGTGCAGAGCTATTTTTTAGTCCCGGTCTGTCCCTGCTCACAGTGCAGATATGAAAAATTGAATAATGTACCAAGCGTGCTCAGCAACTTTCTGAAAGAGCTGTAGCTTTCTGTGTTTTTTATGAGACCGTTGAATTCCATTACTTCAACCTACTCAAGATTACATCACAGATTAGCTCATCTATATATTGTTTCAACATGAATCCTCTAATTTGGCTACATTTTAAAATGGCAACAGGCTGACTTTCATTTTTAAGTTGTTAAAACTTAGTTCTGAATCTGCAATGGCACAGTTTTTGTCCTGGGCTCGGTGAGACAAGCTGAATGCTGACTTTAAGCCTTTCTTTATTGGTAACACAAACATTATCTGTTCTTGTTCTTTAGTAAATGGAATGAAAGATATTTTGGCACATCCAGTTATAGATTTTTCCTCATAGAACACAAAAGATCTGAAGTCGTAGGAGTAGTTTTTATAAGTGCAATGGACCACATAAAGCTATTGAGAGACCTTTAAAAATCACTTCCAGTAAAAATGTGGATGAACTTTTCCACACGGCAGGGTTTAGTGAATTGATGCTCTTGGTAAAAAAAAAATAATGATAATAATAACAATTACAACTGGTTATACTTGCGAATCCTATTTATAAAGTGTGATTCTTACACACCTTTGCAGTTTCAGCTTCCTTCTGGGAACCTCTCTTTTCAGCATTGACTTTATCTTTCCATTACTGTAAATGTAAAGTCCCAACAGTGTTAAGTGTTTAGCATGAATAATAGTGAAAGGCTGCTGTACTTCACACAGATTTTCATTAATCTCATAGCAACAGTACGAGCTACTACCAGCAATCTCCCCGAGCATCTGTTTAATGCTGCTGGCTGAAAAGAGGTACCTGGTGGGTACACAGGTTATCTCCCGCTTTCATTCCAAAACACGGGGAAATATGGGTCATTTGGTTTTAATGCGGTGTTTAATCAGGGAAGGATAAGCGACGGAAGGAAGATGCTGGGTGAGGGAGGGAGGATGCAAAGCAGCGAACAGGAAGGGTAGAACTAAGGAAGGAAGGAAAGGAGGATATAAAGGACATGTCTCAAGGCTTGCATCAGCAAGCATGAGGGTGCTTTCCCCTCGCTCTCTTTACAGCACCAGATGGCCTTGGTCTTTAATCACGGTGTCTGTGTGTGTGTGTGTGTGAGTGTGTCAGAGAAGAGCGAGTGCGTGCCTGCGAGCATCTTCGTGTCTGTATATGCGTTGCATGCGGAGAATGTGTGTGTGTGTGTGTGTGTGTCTACCTGGGTGCGAAGTCTAATTAAGTGCACGTGTCTGTGTGTCTGGACCTGGTTTTTATGTTTTCATTTAAGACATAACAGAATCTCTTTTCAACAGTAATAGCAGCGATGGAGCTGTTAACACGGGGCGTGCACGGTGGTGATTAAGAAGACTGAGATGTGATCTTTTTATTAGACTTTTAAGGTGTGTGTGTGTGTCTGCTTTTGACCATTAACCTGTAAAAGAAATAACAATTTGGCAGGCGGTCTTCCTGGTTACAAACTAGCAGTTGGATTGACAGCGTTAACATTGTTTAGACTCTCATATCCATTAAGCAGTTTAATGTGTGTTTGATTGTGTCTGGAATGTTACGGCCGCTGTGACAGTGAGAGTGTGTCTGGCCAGTTCTGATTGTCACGACTTGAATACCAGCGATGCACATTAAGGACCAGAATAAGCTTATCAAATAGTTTTATATCAGATACATGCTGAAGGGCAATATAATGCAAGTGAATGTTGCACATATGGTCCATTAATGGTAAATTAAAACACTTTTACTCACAGTGTTCTATATTGTATATTACATCATTTCTATACAAGTGAACTAGTTAACACACAGCATGACCTACCGTGTTCTGTGACATTTTCAGAAGCAGAATGGCATTATATATTTTTTTCAATAATTTCATATACATGTAAATTGTCCAACCATACAAACAGTCACAGTAATTATTATTGAGTATTTGTGCTTTTAACCCCTTATCAAGCATCTCTTATGAGTGCACAAGCCTGAAAATGACATAGCTGAAATAAAATGCCCTTTTAATAACAGCAGTAATGGTTTACTGGAGTTTACCATCAAAAAGTTAAATTTACATTCACAGTTTTTCACCCAAACACAAAGCATTTAGCAGTCTTCTTCTTCTTCTTTGCCTTTGGCGGTGCTTTGTTGCATTTCTTGGCACATTACCGCCTCCAACTGTTGATCAGTGAAATGGCGAGAAACCATTGGCAGGGCTGTGTATCACATCATCTGCTTGCACATGCGCGTGCATGGCGTCCTTGTGCATGTGCATGAGAAACAAACAAAACAGGGATCCGCTCTTGCTCCATAGCGCTACTAGTGGTCAAAAACTACCTTTAAAGGTCAACCATTTTTTGAAAACCAGACATTTGTGAACAGTAGACATTGTAAACTATTGCACACGCACAAATAATGTACATTTTAAATTCCAACAGTGATGTATTCGGCGCGCATGCACACGCGCACGTTTCCATGCAGAGAGCCTACGGCTGGTTAACTGGCATCTCTCGTATGTTATGTGACATTTTATATGAAACTGACACAGAAATTGCGCACACACACATACTACAGATGTCAACTGTGTAATGAAGCAAGCCCCTTCTCACTACACACACACACACACATACACACACACATACACACACCTGCCAGACTAGTGGATGCCAGCATGTTTTAACCCTGGGGTTCTGCTGGCGAGTAGACGGAACAGAAGGAGAGGGAGAGAGAGAGATGGCGTAAAGCAAGAGAAGGCGAGAGGGAGGCTGATACAGGTAGAGTGACAGAAGGAACAAGAGGGCGAGAAACACATGGCAAACTGAAAGGGATAGAGGTGCAATGTAAAGAAAAAGGGGGTTGGGGGGAGGGGGGTGTGGAAATGGGAGTCAGAGAGACAGAGGCTGAGAGGAGAAGATGCAATGCAGAGCTCAGCTGACCCTGAGCCGGGTTGCATTTGTAGGCAGAGATACAAAAAGGAGGAGACAACAGCGGCTGGAAAAGACAGATGGAGGGAGAGCGAGGGCTGATGGAACACAGAGAGAGAGAGCGATAGAGAGAGGTTTGTGATGTATTGTATGTTGCTGACCCTGGGCTGGGCTGAGCTGGTTCAGTCTGGCACATTTTGACCACAGAAAGACAGATGTCCGGGAGGACTGCCAACTACATACATCTGATAGGAGAGGATGTGTGTGTGTGTGTGTGTGTGGAGGGTTTGGAGGGAGGCAGAGGGAGACTTAAGTGTGGAGAGGCAAGGTCTCGCCTTAGAAGAACCGTCTGCTACACAGGACGTTAAACGGTGTTCTTCACTTTTTTACTTGGAGTGAATGCAACAAGAACTTGGATGAATACCCATGAAGTCATTGTAACTTTTTAAACAGTCTTTTCATACGTCACACTATTTCCACCTTTGTTCCTGGCAGACCTCTAGAAGGCTTTGTTAATTTAACATCAATTCATGTTGTTTTGGGACATTTTCTGAAGGGACTAACTCTTTTGGTTTCAGTTTAAAACGGCTGAAATCGTCAAAATGACTTTATATGTCACTGTTGTGTTCGTCGTGTCAATTTGTTCTACTGCCCCCAAGTGGCTTAAAAAAAAATCAATTAATGCAGTTTTAAGTAACGATACAATTTATTTGGTCAGACAAAGACTCTAATCTGAGGAACAGATCTCAAAAGTGTCACCCCATCTTTTAAAGACATGGAAAAACAGAAAGGAAGAACATATCGTGGATGTCTGGGTTAAGAAAGGAGAAAGGCTGCTCCCAATGGTTCCAACAAAATCTGAATGAAAGAGTGGAGCGAAATCCTCACCTCCTGCTTCCTTTCTTTTGTCCATCTCTGCCCCTCTTTTATGCCTAAGAATCCCTCTTTGATGAAAAACGAGTGGTTAGCAGAGAGTAACAGGGGTGTATCCATCTGCTGCCCATTCCTTCTATCCATCTCTCTTTCTCACTCCCTCTTTTCACCCTCCATAACTCTCTCAGCCCAATCAGTTTCACTTCTATCTAGCCAGTAGCTCTATTCTGCCCAGCTGAAGTCTCATCATCATTATCCCTTTCTCTCCCTCCCTCTAGCCCTCTATTTCATTTTGCCCCCCATCTGTCCATCTCCTATTTTCCGTTCTTTCTCAATCTCTTCTTTTCTCTTTTCTTTTTTTTTTTTTTTGTCCTGTGCCAGGTCCTCATCCAGGGTACCAGCTGCGACCCCTGCAGCTCTACCTCCTCTGCTCTGTGCCAAGCTTCGGGTCTTTTTTCTAATTAGAGATGGAAAGAGAGAGGGAGAGGAAGAGGGATGGCTGAAAAAGAGAGAGCAGGCAAATGAATCAAAGATCACATTTCCATTTGGCGACACCTAGGACTTGTGTGTTACTCTTGAAAGACCAAGCTGTAATGAAGTTATTTGTTTTGTTGAAACATCATTTAAATGCCTCAAATGACACTTTTCTTTCTTCCCTTTGTACGGTAAGATTTTAAAATTGATGAATGCATCTTCACATAGTTTATATCAGATATGAAAATCAACATATAGAAGCTTGGAACTTGGTCGCTAATTGAGCACAATGACTTTTTTTTCTGTCTTTTGTCATGATTACATGGTAGCAGTTACAAGCAAGAGTTAGTGTCATCATGTTGTTGAGTCAGCTGCCAACCAGCAGTTTCTCCTATTAGTCACAAATGAAGATGCTGTAACACTGAACAGGAATATTAAGCCTTATCTCCTTTCATATTGGAAAGCATTTAGTTTATATCTTCAACAATATATAAAAACAGTATATCTGCTCTTAAAACTGAGCCTTCAAAACTCCAAAGTCAACCGAATGATTCAAATGGAAGACTGGTTACAAATGACATTAGCAGCAATGAAAGTTTTCACTTATCATGTAACTGTGAGTGATCCCCAACCCCTATAGGTGACAGACCAAAAAATAACATTTACTAATGTAGGAAAGCAGCCCTGAGACAAGCTACTCATAAAACTAAAAATGTAATTGTAACATGGCAACCAATACTGTACCAATGACACAAAATGACGCAACTGAAGCAATTCTCAGGGCAGAACTGAACTGTCTTTGAAAGCACAAACAAAACTATCAAAAAACCCAATATCCACATAAGGCCAAGACCATATTGTATCTATAACAAGGCACTGAAAGTGGGCTGAGATTAGTTTCAAATAATCGACCCCTGAGCTGTCACACTTGTAGATGGTAGATAGGTTTGGTTAAAATTGAAATAATGACCAAGATGGAATGAAGCTGTTAAAGAGGATGAGAGACAGTCATAGTAAGACAGAAAGTGAATTCATACTGAGGGAGAGAGTAGTGGCCAACTGTTTTCTAGCCAGGAACGAAAATGTGAGATAACATAAATACACACATATGGCAGCTTCAGTGATGTGTCAAAATACACAAAATGAATGTAACCAAGCAATAACACATATACTCACAAAAGCCCGTAGCCGTAATGATGCTTACACTGCCAGGGTTGGAGTCGCAATCTCCACTGAAGGCACCCTTGCTGAAAATGTAGGCACTCATGAAATTTATTTGGATGAAAGCATCCAAATTGTATACATACATGAAAAACACTAGAGTCAAATTAGAGCTGATGGACCATGCGTGTCTCCAGTGTTTCACCTAGGACTCTTTTCAGCAGCACTGCTTTTGTGTGTGTGCAGAGCCAACAACGCCAGGACCCATATTTGCACACAGCGGCAGTGGAACAGCTTGAAACTACCTCAGAGTTGTTCATGTTCATTGAGACATGTGTGTGATAATTTACCAGTAATGTTTGACACCAGAAGGACTCTGGAGGCTCAGATAGCTGTAGTTGTAATAAATGTGAATTTGATGTTATTTGACTAAAAACTATGCATTTTCACGTCATTTAGGACCATTATTATTACAATATTTATTAAAAAAAACAACACAGGTTGTAGTTTTTCACAGTACACACTAGACCAAGAAGAAAAGCGAAACAAATATGCTAGTTGATGTAGTAAGCACTATGTCTCAAAGTAATCCTAATTTACACCATGATTAGAATAGATTTAAATTTTAAAACTGAGTATTGTTTCTAGAACAGCAACGGTAGTGTTTACATCAGCAAAGTCACAATAAACTCAATATCTCACTGGAAACAAATCTAAAATGTCAATAAAATAAATAATATTTGTAATATCAAAACACTGCGTGAAGGTTAGAAAGAATAAAGAACACAGACATCAGTCGCTATCCTGTCCTCTGACCACCTCTCTCTGCTGCTGATGTGGATTAACTGCATGCAGGTACCGCTGGCAGGGAGAGAAGGGACTGACGTTTCAACCAGTAGCTATGTTTACAAGAATCTGCCAAATGTTAAGATACATAGCAAACTAAGATAAACATTTAGGCTACATACAGACAGCTTTGGGTACAATTTGCAATTTGCCATTAGCTTAACCAGCACGCTGTGGTTGTGTAAAAACACGCCGGTGGTGGATGGGACTGCGGGCACTCGGTCAAACACCGACACAGAGAGCAGAGGACAGAGAGGAGGCTGCAGCAAGACCAGAAATGAAACCAGTTTCATTGGCTCATTACTAGCTGCAGTCAGCTGCTCAAAGCGGAGACATGTGCCTGGTTTGTGTCCGTCGTGATTGTTATGTACAATGTGAAATTTCAGCAGTGGCATTCTTCATTTAGCAACGGTGCTGCGCCGCTGTTGAAAGTATATTAGGGAAACACTGGTATCCTCTGACCTGGTAAGAGGTCATTGCTTTGAAAATGGCCTGTCTGTCTCTTCCTCCCTTGTACACAGAGAAAAGTTTGTGTTTTGGGCCATAGTTGCAAGAAAATTGGCTTTTTTATTTTGTTTCCTGTGGCTGTGAAACCAGTGTGAGACCACACACTTCTGAAGCTTCTCTGTTGTTGGATGATGCTGTGCTGAAATGAGCTGGAACATTGGACTACCGTGTATGTGAGTGTTTGTTTGCCATGCATTCTACATTTCTGTCCTGATCCAGCCCTCATCCTTTCACCTCCCTGCCTGTATTTTATATTCTCACATCTTTCAAAGCTCTGCTTATTGTTTTGCACTGCAAGAAATATCCATGTCTTGCAGTGTGACCATTCATCTGCCATGCTAAGAGAGAGACCAGCTATAATGGGCTGGACATTGTCCAGAGTTTCCCCTAGGTTGACTGCTTTGGGGTGGCGGCTTAGGAGAGTGTGGGGGGTGTACTGAGCAAAACTCGGGAGAGATTCAGCAACATTTTTCCATTCTCTGTGTAGGAGCAGCTGAGATTGACACTAAAATGAGGATAGCTGGTCTGCCTTCAAGGTCAGTCCACCTTAGGTGAGCCTGGTCAGATAAGGTCTATCGATTGTTGCTAACTTGGGGCTAACCACCTTCACTTTTCCAGCAGTTGGGAAATCAACAGACAAGACTTTTCTTGGTCTTGACACACTGTAGCTTGTACTGTACATTTACTGTCAGACCGACAATTTACTGCAAACCTTTTCCTCTGCTCCGCTCGCATTCACCATCACTTTTCAGCCGCTCGCTCTCTCTCGCACTTGCTACGCACACACATTACACACTGCCCTATCAAAGGAGCTACGCTATCAAGAGTTTCCCAGCCAACGACACAGAGTTTGACTCACATTTCAGAACAGTGCTGCACAGAGGCTCCCAAATGCAAATGATTGTTGATTTCCGAATGAATGGATATTTGGCGTTATTTTTGGCATTAAAAACAATTTTTTTTCTTGGCCTTGCGGGGGTTCTCGTTGGCCTGGCAGCCCTCCAGCCCTGTATAATTACAGGGGAAACACTGCTGTTCTGCAGCACGCTGCACTATTTGGAAAACAGCCATTTTGTCTGCAAACTAATATTTAATTATGAGTTAAGAGAGTTTCAAGTTTTTTATAGGCAAAATGACACCAAGACAATAGTGCCATGTTTGGCCTCATTAATTACAATGTTTATGTGGAGCAGGGCACTGGGGCAGTGGGACTGGACATTATCTTTGCTATTCACAGCCAAGAAAGATTTTTGTGTGTAATTATATGAGTGTATTTCTGTTTAGTCAGGTGTCTCCAAGCAGAGCTGGACTACAGCGATAGCAACACAACCCAGTAGTTAATTATGTTGAGCATTAAGTGTACTGCTCATTGAATGAAACTCAGCTCGGTGTAACATCTCACATACAGTTTATTTAGGCAGCACCTCTTTCATGGGGCCGTGTTTATTAATATTGGGGATTATGAACTCCTGTCTTCCAGCACAATGAAAACACAGATCAATTCTTGACTTTCATCATCAAAAAGAGATGTTGACAGTGACTGATGATGAGGATTCATACAATGAATGCAAAATGTTTGATATCGCCTTGCATACTCAGACTCTTCAGAATTAGTTCAGCCCTTCAGTGATCTCGCAGGCTGGATGAGAAATGATTTTCATCACAGTCGTCTCACACATGTTAATTAAGCCAATAACTTTGATGATTACGGCCCTTTGGCTGCATGCTGCCGAGCTGCGCATGTTATGAAGCTTTAAGTAAACCTGTCCATTCACAAAGGGATTGTATGGAGCTTGTCATGCTACATTTGACCAACATACTTACTAAACATACCTAATCATTACACACAGCATTAATTATAATGGGGCATATTTTATGTAACACTTAACATTGATATTACTTATAAATGACTTATTACTTATAAATATATTAAACTTTATTTGGTATTTGGTATTCATCTACATAAATGGACTTGTGTGCTTACAGTCAAACCATTTTATTTCCCCACTGTGTTTGCACAAAGCTTTAATCATCACTTTTTTTTTTATCATCAGCATGACAGCAAACATTTTTCTAGCATTTTTCAAACATTTCCCTGCATCTTGGAATGTAGACTTGGCAGGTAAAGTGATGTCCACCAGGGAAAAAAAGCAAGTGAGATAGTTAGCTGTAGCACTTGAAAGAGTTTAAAAACATACCTGAAAATGTAAAGATTGGACAGTTTAAATACAAAACAGTGTGTTTTATTAAAATAAGGCTGCTAACATTAATGTCTGTCCCTTGCCTTGTAAAGCATGGTTACCACATGGACTGTATAAAAATATGGATGTATTGACTGTGACGTTACTCGTTGGTTTCTGAAGAGCGGTTTTGAAGCTCAAAGTGAGCCGCTCCGGCCGTGGCCATCTTGGCAGTGCATGACTCTGCGTACAGCCCGGCCAATCCAAAATGGGCAAAGAGACGGGCCGAATGGCTGAAACAAGCCACATAGCGGCTGGCGGACCTGTCACTCGAAGCAGCCATGTCCTTCATTATGCATAACTTTATGGTTTAGTAAAATTTAAACATTATAAACAAATTCACCCCCCGTACAGTTGTCATGAAAGGGGAAGTTAGCTATAGAGACCTAAACCGTTTTTTGTACCAGGCTGTAAACATGTTTATTTCTGCTGTAAAGTTGGGCATTTTAACATGGGGGTCTATGGGGATTGACTCGCTTTTGGAGCCTCAAGTGGTCATTCAAGGAACTGCAGTTGTTGGCACTTCCACATTGGCTTCATTTTTCAGCCCCGGAGGTTGCTGCTTGGGTTTCCACCTGAGAGGTGGGCAACACCCAGTACTGCAAAACTGGAAATACTCAATACATTTAGAAATCCGGACAAGGGTATACTGAGGCAAGTCAGACTCTCCAACTTGTCAACACTAGCTGTCAGTCAAACATGTACAGCCATGTGGACCTGAACCCTTCAGAAGCTTGGAGACTTTTTTTGTCTTTTTAAAAATGAATTAAAAAAAAACAAACTTCTGGATAGTTTTTATTTCTGAACAGTGATGTCCCACTACCTTCTTCACTGTCTGGCTCTCTTCACATTGATAGTTGAACTGTCTTCCATGTAATATCTACAACATCTTTGTGGGAGTTTGGTTTTGTGTTCATGTTTGTGTGGTTGTAGGTTGGGTGATAAATGTCCCTTCTAAGGACAATAGATCACTCCTCCTCTCCCTTTGGTTTCTCTGCTGTTCTTTCCCGCTCTCTGCTGTGGTGCCAGTTGCCCTCTCAGTACTCAATCATGGTGGTGTGTGTGTGTGTGTATGTTCGCTTGTGGTTACGTATACTGTATGTTGTAAGTCTTTACCAGCTCTTTGTGAGTTTTCATTTGGACTTACAAATACATGCAAACACAATCTGACTGAATAATACATGAAAGGACACATGCATCGACTCATGAATGCACAGCGATGATTTGTTTTCATTAAAATAACATGAACATAAAAGAACCTCGATATGAACGCAATCATAACAGATGTAATTGTTACAGCTGAGTCGACACAATGAGGCACCGTTACATCTTGTAGTGACTTAAGAGCTTTGTAACCAGTGAATTTACTCATGAAGACATTACTTCCATGACACTGTCTTCTTAACAGTAGAGCTGGCAGACTGGAACTGTTAAACACTGTCTATTTATTTAAGATCTTCTAATGAAAAAAACAAAAAAGGATTTGAATTAATTTTGTGTTCCCAGTTCTTAAACGCAATAATGTGACAGCTACCTACTGGATACCCATTTGTATGATTTAGTTTTCTGTAAAACATGTACTCACTAAGTGCTAAGTGGATGTCCCAGAACTGTGTAACAGCAAGTCACAGGGATAGAAATTAGCACCAGTGAGCGGCCAAATGCTGGTGAATTTGCTAAACCTACCAGGCAGAGCGGCCAACGCACTGTAACGTCACCAGTCGACGATGAGTCTCTGCTGTGTTCATATCATTTAGTTTTAATGTGCGTTACCGTCTGTGCCGCTGAGTGTGCGTGATGTACATGTTGCACGTGTGTGGCTGTGACATCACGCCTGCAGCCCAGGCAACCATGTTGACAGATTAGGGCAGCCACCCGGCCCACATGAGACATGTGGCTGCAGCAGCGCGTCATCTAGAGATTTGAGTCAGTGAAACAGATCTGTTGATGGTCATATTGACATCATACCAGCAACATTACACCTTTCACTATAGTATCAATGTCTATATCTGTCGAATATGTCACAGACATGAAAAAAAAAGTGTCACCACTGCGGATCAGCCTGCGTGGTGCAGCAACCTGCTTCTAGATGGAGTTTTTGTTGTTGTTATTTTCCTTCTTTGTTGTCAGCTTCCCTCCTGAAGTTAGTTTGGAGGTTTGTTTGTTGGGAGTGTGTTTTGCTTGTTTGGGAAAATTGGTGTCGTCGTGGAGAGATTTTCTTCACTTGGAGCGGTGACAACTGGTGGAATAATAAATATAATCAATAAAAAAAAAACCCCGTCCTGTGTGAGGAGTATATGTTGCTGACACAGAAGCAGACCCCACCCACTGTACCTGTCAGAAAGAAAGCAGCTCTCACCTCACGTTTTTATTTATTTTCACAATTGAGCACACGCTGTCTTTTTCTGTCTAAATTAAACATAAATGAAAATTATAATGAATCTGTTGATAAAACAACTTTTTTTTCTCAACATGGAGATTGAAATAATTACTATCACGGATCCCTAGTAGTCTAGTCAGTTTTATTTATATAGCCCAATATCACAATCACAAATTTGCCTCAGGGGGCTTTACTGTCTATACAGCAAGACAACATCCTCTGTCCTTAGACCCTCAATTCGAATAATAATAGAAACCCTTTAACTGGGGAAAAAACTGGAAGAAACCTCAGGAAGAGCAACAAAGGACGGACAGATGTGTAATAGATGTACAGAATAGAGCAAGAAGACAAAGTACAGAAATACAGCATGGAACAGGATAAGAAAATGATAATGGATTTATAATATATATATATGAAGAATGTAGGTTATAGTTAATATTGTCAGAAGAAATGTGTGTTTGGCTAAACTGGGTAACTATTAGGTTGCTTCTATCTTCATCCACACTGTACACTGAAAACATGTAATTACCCCAATTCTACCAGTACTACTCAAAGGTCTTTAAAATTGTAGGACAGCTGCATTCTTAATCACCCATAGACCAACATATTTCAATAATTAATCTCATAAACATTTTATAAAGCCGGTCAAAACACTGATGGGAATAAGAAATGTTTTGTGTGGCTGCTTCATCAGGTTCAGGAGTTCACTCTTGTGTTTTTTACTCACCTTAAAAAAAAAGGACAGATTTTAATTAGAAGTGATAATCACTCAGTTTATGACATGTGCTTCAAAATATTTGCGTGACCGCTGTTTGGTCTGCACCATAATGACCTAGACACAGGAGAAAATCCATTCATCATCTGTTCGCTCCAGTCCTGATAATTACTGAGTCTTCTTTTTTTTTTTTTTTTCAAAACACATGCAATGAAGCATAATGAATGCAGTTTTGAGAATTGTCTCAAGATGTGTTGAAGTACTGGCTGCTAATTGACTGAAACTTGGTTTTTGAAAAGTGCTTTACAAAGAAATATTGTTATTATTACTCTCTCCTGTCGTATCTGCCTGTCAGGAGTGTGTGTGTGTGTGTGTGTGCATCTGTGTCAGAGTGTATTTTTGTAATAATGCATGTTGTGCTCTATCATAAGATTATTGATTGCAGAAAGGCAGGCAGGTGAGATGGAGAGGAGGGCCAGAAGGGGATTTTTTGAGGGAGAAAAGGGGGACTGGAGAGTATAAAAATGTGAGAGGAATATGAAAAAAAAAAAGATCAACAAGTAAAAGGTTGGATGGATAGAGGGCACAGAGCTAGTGAGGAGGCAAAGATAACAAATTCAGGATGCAGTTTGTGTGTGTGTGTGTGCATGTGATTGCATATGTGTGTGTGTGTGTGTGTGTGTTTGGGTGGGTATGTTGTTGCAAGGGCACCAGATGCTCGGATGATGAATGGGTTGCTATCACAGCACAGGCAGTGTAGTGACATTGAAGACCTTAGATCACATGGCTGTCACACACACACACACACACACACACATATGCATGCACTTTTTCTGCCCTGACAGTGGTGGAGTAGAGCTGAACTTCATACTCATCTTTCATCTTTTTTTTTTTCAGTCCTGGAGTCTCCTCTTTTTTTTTTTTTTGTTTCTCTTCTAGTTCTTTAGCTCCTCTAGCTTCTTCTCCATTCCTCTTCTTTCTTTTCTTTCCTACTTATCTTTATCTCCATACATCCCTCTTTCTTTGCTCCCCCTTTAGTTCATCCACCACATGTTCCCCTTCCTTCACCCTGTTTTTCTTTCACCTTCCTGGAGGTCTCAACTCCTTTTTTTGCCCACCTCTCTCTCTGTCTTCTCTCCTTGTGTCTATTGTGTCTTTTATCCTCAACTGTTCGTGTCTTTTCTCTTCTTCCTTCTCTATTTCTCCTCACAGTCGGGGACCAGTTTAATTAAAAGAACTGACAGTAAGCCCTGCCAGACATACCACTCATGCACACACATAATTACGCCGCTACACATTGACACAACCTCATCACACACACACACACACGCCGAAATACATGTACACAAAGATGTACAAATACACCCTTAAACACCTATTTGTGTAGCCTCACACATATGCCGAAGCTGCGTATCCGGTCAATGGCTGGCACACAGAAAGTGTATTCACACCTGCCCACACAAAAACCACACATTGTCACAGTGGGAGGCTGAGTGAGAACAAAACCATGTCAGAGGTAATTTTAGTTTTTTTTTTTTTTAGTTTTGCCAAATCCCAACATGTATCTCCGGCCGCTAGAGAAAGAGAGAAAAAGTCAAACACTAGTAAGATTCAACAGCCGTTCGTTGAAATGAGCATCCCCCCCAGGCTTTTTGATACTCAAAGGGCAGAACGGGGATTCACATTGTGTATCTATGTATCGCTGTGTGTATGTATCTATGTTATGCATTTGTTAGACACACAGAGAATGTGCTTTTCTGTGTATGTGAGAGTGAGCTAAAAGAAAAAAAGTGGGATTTCTGTTATTTTGGGATGTCAAAGACAGAGTTGAGATGGATGATTAATAAATGAGGAGCAAAGAAAAGATGAGAAAATACGCACATAACTCAGAAATGTTTTCAAAGAAATTTAGATTGATCCTAACCTTTGGCTACTTTCTCATCTCCAACCTTGTATTAAAAAGATTAGAATCACAAAACCCGCAGGTAAAAGACAAAACTGATGATTGATACTTTTTATTGGAGTCGAATCCATGCAAATCATCCAGACATGTTTCTCGCCGTATTCTCTTAGTCCAAACATCGGTGATATTTTTTGTTTTAGATCACATTCTCTGCATGTTGTCTACAGCGTATACTGTAAACAAATATTTGAAGCTGCGGTCAATAGCATCATGAACTTTAATTTCCTTAATGCCGATGCTCTCTTCAAGCTCTTAAATCCACAGGCTATAACAACCCAAAAAGTCAATGTTTGTGGAATTCTTCAAGAGCAGGTCTCATTGTTTATGCAGTGCGGTGCACTATCTTCCTCAACCAGCCGCTGCTGTTTAATTATTGCTAAACTGTTGCCTGGCTGGGCCAGATCGTGCTGTAGATACACACCTGGGGCGCCTGCTGTGACCCCACAGCTGAAACCGGAACACCTTGGCCATGTTCAGGGTCAACACTGTTGGACTGGGATGTTAAATCAGTGTTGCATGTGTGACCCCTGTGTGTGTGTGTGTGTGTGTGTGTGTGTGTGTGTGGTGGGGGGTGTGAGTTTGTTTGTGTTAGGTGTGATCGGCTCCATCACTTCCACTTCTCTCATCTACAAGTACCTCATTAGATTTGTCCTTTAACGAGCCAATCAAAGAGCAAACTAATTAATATATGGTGTCACCACGGCAACAGCAGGCACAGGTCAGTGCTACACGCTGGGAGAGAGGGATCTGTTTGTTGTTTTTTTAGAAACAGGTGTATTTGTATGCGTGTGTTAGAATGTGTGTCTGTTTTCTTTTTTTTTTTGAGCTTGGAGATGTTTCAGAGACTGTTTTTACTGCAGTAAGGAGGCTTAGAAACAAAGCTCGTTAATGTGTCTCTGGTTGATCAGTTGGTTCAGGTGCTTCTTGCTAACTACTTATTACAAACTGTGCTATGCATACACAACACTGCATACACTAATGATACTGATGCTCAGAGGTGAGAAAATCTTAATTTAATGAGACCAAGACTAGTTTTCTACTAATATATGATGCAAAACCTATATGAAATGTACATATATATATATATATATATATATATATATATTTAAAAAAAACTAGGGCTGATGATAAAGGCAGTGGTTGATGGGAGACTGTACCGCTCAGTGTATAAGGCTGTACAAGAATCTGGCTTAGCTACAGTACATTGGCTTTATGTGTTTATGTATTATATATTCATAAAGCACTTATATATATATATATATATATATATATCTGTTCTCATCAGTTATTTATTCAACATTTTAAAGTTGAACACTGTCCTGTGTACTTTTAGCACCAGTGAGTGAAATTACTCATTGACCTTTTACCATAGTTAAAGCTTTATATCTATATATATATATAAGGTGATGATTATAAGATGACTCAGTTTTCTGCACACAAGCTGACCTCTGGTTTTGCTAATTTATTTCCATCCATCTGGCCATAGTCCCATGTCAGCTTTTAAACCAGCAACTCAGCCCTCACTGCTTTGCTGACACCCACACACACACACACACACACACACACACACACACACACACACACACACACACACATACACCCTAGCAACCCATGTAATGTGTACATTCAGCAATAGAAATTTCAGAAATGCCATTCATCAGTATGTGTGTGTCTATAATGTCCATGTGCTTCTATCCTGAAGTACTGCTCCTATACTGTCAGTGTGAAAATTCCAGTGGAATACAAAAAGCTTTACGTCAAACTGGCTGAAAGCCAATACAGCAATAATGGCCAGAATGTCCTTGAAGAAGACAGAACATAAAGTGCTTTGTGTGTGTGTGTGTGTGGGGGGGGGGGGGGGGGGGGGGGCACCTGTGCACATGTGTTGTAGACAAAAACACAATTAAACAGGTCCTCAAACCTGCACACAAGCACAGTGAGCAAATGTTTGTTCTCCTGAAGTATTTGGATGCGGGAGACGCTGTGCACATCTTTATGTTAATAAAATGTTAAATGTTGCATTTTACTTTTAAATGTGTTGTTTTTATTTGGTACATTGCTCTTCTAGAAGGAAATATTTTCTATTTGCAAAGCACACACTGAGTATGTTTGCAGGCTTATTTTGAAGGTAAACTGGTCGTTAATTTGAACTGGCATTAAAAGCTAATAAAAAGCCTTTAAATGGATTCCTGAGTTAAAGAGAGTGAGAAAGATTATTTTCAGAAGTGTAGGGATATTAATACTTTTAGGATTTAAATTTTGCACTTATAGGAAATGGGGTACCACCCTTCACAGCAAATGAAACAATCTTATATCTGAAAGTCACAAACTCTCAGATAGACGGATCTCCATCTCCATGGCAATAAATCAAGATATTGATTGAACTACCGAAGGATAGGGATGAATAGGGAATAAATGAGCATACACACATACATACAAATAGAATTAATGAATGAATGAGGGTTATCAAAAACAAGTCTAAGTGCAATGAGGGGGCAAATAGTTCTAACTAAAGCCAAATTAAAAACAAACAAACAAACAAAAAAAACCCAAACATTTAGAATCTTGCTCTTTGCATCAACTCTCAGACAGAACGTATGGAAGACGGTTAGTTTCTTACTGTTTCTGTAGTGACGGAGGGCTGATGATGAGGAGGACTTCCCAAAGAGTGCCGAGCACGGTAAGGCAGACTCTGTGAGCTTCAGGTTGCCAGGCGACGGCCGAAGCGTTGTAAGTTCAGTGAAGCACATCGTGGAAATTTTTCGTCATGGAACCACACAGAGACATAAAGAAAGTATTAAACACTGTTACTTGTTGAAGCAGTTGTAGACAATCCATCAAACAATCAGTAACAATTATACAAATGTCCAAACACAAAAAGACAAAACAAAAATACAGTTATCTTGTATTTTTGTTGTTCAGCCAGCCCCCTTCTCTAAAGATTACAATCACAAACCAGACAGCAGTTAAAAACAGTCAGGTCCCTAAATGGACACTTTTTCACTTTTGTTCATGTTTTTCTTGACATCTTTTATACCTTGAGGTCAGAGGTCATTGTGTGTGTGTATGTGCGCTCTTATATACACACTGATAGATTCCTAGAAACAACATTATGTTTCTGAGAGAATCTAACTGATATTCCTGGGTTGGTCCACTATAAAAGCAAGTCAACAAAGGATTGAAAAGGTAAACAGAAGTGTGAAGAATACGGGGGTGAGTCACAATCGAGGCATCAGGCGGCTTCGTCTGAAGAAGTGTCAAGGCGGTGTGCAGGCAATAAATAGTGTGTACAGCACGTGTATAGATTATTCTAAAGGTTCTATGAGTAAGAAAAACATGGTTATATTTGAGGAGAATTTTTTCTCTAATATAAGCACAATGCAACCGAGGCAGGCTTTTGTGTTTATTTATTTGTCAGGGTAAGGAAGGAAGAAGACATACAGGTTTATCTTCAGAGAAAAGAGAGGAAGTCTGCTAACGACGGGCGAAAGTCAATGAAAATCACTTTTTAGAAATGAATGAGGATAAGGAGTTCAGAATCATTTGATGAATAGAGCAAGGGAAATGGTTGAAGTAGACCTTTTTAAAGTAAAAACATTTTAGAGGGGCTGAGAGATGCTTTGTGGATGGAATGGTATTATAGCAGAAAGAAAGACAAAGGGTGATGTGTTTACCGCAAGTCATTTGCATTGAACTGGCTGTCTCCCCATCACTAATTTCCTTATCTCCCACCACTTTTCCTCTCTTTCATCCTCTCTTTGTCAGCCGGTCTCTCCTCATTCCATTATATCGTGCAGTGCTCGGAGGTTGATGTATGAGTGTGTTCCATAGGGGGACTTGGACATGAGCGACTGCTGGACATACATCACACACATCACTCACGTATACACTCTTTGGTCAAAGCCATGAAAGGGGGCTTTGAGTAGGGCTGCTGGGCTGACAACACACAACTCAATTAGGAGAGGAGTTAGAAAGAAATTCAAGCAGTGTGAGTGATGGCAACAGAGATAGAAAGGTAAACGGAGGAGGAGGGAAAGATAAAGTGAGTTAGGGAGAGGTGTAGGTAAAGAAGAGTGGGGGCTGAGTGTGTTTCCTGCTAACACTTTAGCATACGCTTTATCATTGGAGGCCATGTGCTAACAATTTAGTATATTAGGTTTGAGTTTTACCATGGTAACTCCTTAGCTTCCAAGTGGTTTGCTCACAGCTTTGCATCGTTTTCTAAACAGTTGTGCAACTCTAAAATGTGTGAACACATGTTCAACCCTATAGCGTACGTTTTAGCGTGAACAGTCTGACATCAAATTGTACTTATATTTCAAAAACTTGACTTTTAGTGTATTTATTTCGTTAGACTCTTATTACAATTAAATGTTACCGAAGGAAAAAAAAAGTTACCAAAAAATTTACAGTCACAGTCAAAAGTTTGGACACACTTTCTCATTCAAGGGAACGGGAAGGTTTGTGAGTGTCATGTCTCCCTGGTACTCATGCATGCCATGCATCCTCAAATGTGGTTTGTTTTTAATACACAGGCATTTTACAATCTCTTATGAACTACAATCTCTCAGTTTTGTAAGATTATTTTGGCCATTTTTTCCTTCATGTGACAGAAGACATAGAGGGCTATGACACGCGACAATAGTCCCCCGACTAGAATCAAACCAGCGATGTGTTTTAACCACTACACCACCAGTACTTCTAGACACTTCTTTGAACTGGCTGTGTTAAAGTAGAACTTTGAATTGTATATTTATGTATTTCTGGTACTGTAGACATGACAGAATAGTCAAAGTTCATGGTTTGGTATTACAATATCCTGTAAATAACAGCTGTGTGTGACAGAGAAAGAGAAGGAGAGGGAGACACATACACATGCTATAAGAGTACATGTGGTGTGTGTGTGTGTGTGTGTGTGTGTGTGTGTGTATTAATGTGTGCTGGGGAGGTGGTGATGATGGAGGAGGCCAGCTCACTGAGCAGGGTCATAAAGTGTGTGTGCTGATTCTGTCACCAGGAAAGATTTACTCACACACACACACACACACACACACAAGCATGTGACGCACTTACAGCAGGCGTCCATCACATCTCTCACATCGTGCCTGCCCTTGGAAATCGTCTTTCTCCCCCCCTTTTCCATGTGATTCCTCCCTGTGTTTCCCTCTCTGAAGTATCACTATCTCATACACACACACACACACAGCCGTCTATACTAGTGTTGTACCCCCTCTAAGAAATAACACAGTAGGTGTAAGAAACAGTTGTTTTCCTGTCCTTCTCTCAAAGTCACAGCTCTTATCTTTTCTACTGTATCACACCACACACACACACAAGCCCCACAGTATAAATTCCGTTCTCACTCTTATTTCTGACCTTCCTGCTGATCGTCGTGTTCCTGATCTGTAGTTTGAAGTATGGCGTTCCTCGCTGAAACAGTGTCACCACATCAATAGCTTTGTTTACAGAGTGAAGACTTCTGTCTGCCAATACAAGAGTTGACGGTGTGTGGCAGTGAAGATGTGGGCTGACGTGTTTCGGTGGCTGGAAGTGGGTTGCATAGTTTACATAACGGAGGCCTGTATTTTGAGGATTTCTTGAGGAAACGTCTGGACAGGTTACATGTCTTTAATGAAGAGACAGAGAGTAGAGTAGATGGTGGCGTATGTCAACACTCGAGATAAAATTATTATTTTTTTGTCTGATATTATCATCTCGGTTCCTTGAAAGCTTTGTCTGGACCATTATTGAGTGGTTTCCATCGCCTGCGGCCTTTCATAGGAGGTGCCATTATGTTAATCAGTGATAACTGAAGTCCTACAGTGATAATGAAGGTTAATACACTTCCTATTTTCCTATTTTCCTATTTACGGTAATTTTGAGTAATTATATGCACACAACTGAGAATGCACACTTCCAATCATATCATGAAACCAGTCTTGATGTTTAATTGCAGAACTGTGCAAAACTGAAATATGTATTTTCTGAACAACATCCACTATGTACAGCATGAAGGTCTCTAATGACTGAAATAAAGGCCTTTTGTTTTTCAAACCCACCTTGAGTGCTTAGACCTGGATTTTTTATGACTGTTTTATTTTTTTGGTCATTTATGCTTCTTTTTTTTTTTTTTGGCTCTCCTTGATTACTACTGCCTTCCATGAGCGAGGGAGGTTTAAGAGACACCAGTAGCGCTCCTGTTACTTCTCTCTTCAGCTTTATGTTGTGTTATTTGAAGCGATACCACGCTACAAGCCACACCAGGAAACAGCATCCTCACTCATCAGCGTCTTGTGTTAGTTTCAAAGAGCTGTAAAAGCAGACTGCACTGCCAGCAAACTCTCTTTCCATGACGCTTTCTATCTGTCTCTTCAGGAGGAGGAAAAACCTGAGCTTAAGCCTGTTGTTGTTGTTGTTGTTGTTGTTGTTGTTGGCGGTGTTTAACAGTGGCAGCTTTTTGATTGACAGATACTGACTCAGCGGGAGGCAGAATGCCAGAGAGAAGGAAAAGGAGGGAGGGAGCCTGAGAAAAAGAAATCAGCAATATTGGAAGAACAAGAATGGGGCTTAAACGGAATTCAAGGGGTGAGAGACAAGCAAACATCATGATGAAAGAGGGAGAAACAGAAAAGAAAGAGAAGAGACGGAGAAACCTCTAACCCCAGGAAGGTTCTACATCTATTTAGGCAGCACTGAATGGCAAAATTACTTTGACAATCTTACTCACAAAGACTCACACATAATGACTGACAGACTAATACTGTACAGTTATTCACGCTGCACCGTATGTGTTCACAAACATATGTGTGTGACTGTGTGGATACTGTGCAGATACACTACTGCTACTGTGTTGTTTTATGCTTATATATGTAATGTATGTCTGAATTAGAAGGTACCAGTAGCAACAGGAGACTCGATGTGGCCATAGCTGCTATTCAACACAGGGCTGACAGCAATAGAGTACTGAGCAACTAAAGAAGTATATAAAGTTTTGTTGGCACAGATCTGTCACTTTGTGAACAGGTGTTCAAGTTTTAACGGCCAGACCCTTCCAATATTAGAGTGTATATTAGATGCTGTTTCAGCACTATGGAGAGCTCCTCGTTACCCATCACAGTGCAGGCTACGGAGCTGTCCGTGGTGCTGAAATACTGCTGCGAGCCAGCACAACACTGGATTAGGCCATGTTCAGACCGAAGACTGCCCTCCGTTAAAACAGTACAAGGGTGCTGTGGTTGGTGGGGGGGTTGTTTGAGGTAGCGGTGAGATAATGAAATACAGGAAGTGAAGTTAGAGTTACAGATTAATTGCATTTAAAGACTTAGAAGAAGCCAAAACACTGCAAAGCAGTTCATAA
Organism: Thunnus thynnus; assembly: GCF_963924715.1. Lineage (NCBI taxonomy): Eukaryota > Metazoa > Chordata > Actinopteri > Scombriformes > Scombridae > Thunnus > Thunnus thynnus. The sequence goes on along the minus strand of NC_089519.1, from coordinate 5,847,702 downwards.
TACTCACAAACAAGAAAGTTATCACGGTGGCAACTGTTTTATCTTTTGTTGCGATGATCGTGAGGTTACCAGTCGAATACAGTGTTCACTTTATAAAGTAATCCATCAGGAAAGTGCGCCTGTATGCATGTGATTGGCCAACGCACTGCCTTGCCGGGTGACATCGGATTGTCTTGTGGCAAAAGTTGAGCCTGGTTCAACTTTTTACTGGATGACCGCTGTGTTTTTTTGCTGAGCCACATGCGGTGGCACCCCTGCTGCGTGAACACACTGCCCCCATTCAAATGAATGGGAGGGCTGTGTTGGGCTGTGTGAAGACAAAGTTGCCCAAAGTGTTAACATATTCATTGCTTATTTTACTCAAACTTAAAGCCAGATTCAAATATTAAGTATTGTTTTGTAACATCAAGTGTTCATGACTCAACTCTGAGGTGGTTACAGAAATAGAATCAGATACTCATAGACAAATTTATTCATATGAATGTTCAGCAGTCTAAATGTCATGTTGTGTCGTGATGAATAGCTTGTGAGGAAATCCCTGAGTCTTTACCAGATACAAATGAACAAGAGAGAAGCATGATAAATGTCAGGCCTCCTAAACTAGAATTCATAGCCACAGCCCATCCAGGTACTGTAGTTGCTGCATCCAGCTATCAGTCTCACTTTGTTCCTGCTAGCATTACAAAACTGTCATCCCTTAATAATTTACTGGCAGGTGAGTGCAGAAACTGCAGCACATAGGGTGTGAGCTTTGAATTGTTTTACTTGTGGTGACATCATTATTTTGACAGGCAGACAAAAGTACTTTCTATCCTTTCAAATATTTAAGACTAAAGTGTGCTTTTGAATAAGATGATGAGTGTTTGGGTACCTCAAGCTCACTTAGATGAGAGGAGTATGTTTTTTTTCTCTTGCTTAGCCTTATATAACATACCCTCACTGCTTCTGAAACACTGCTCTATTCTCAACCTGTTGTGCTTTTTGCCAGCCTTTTCCTTCTCAGAGTAGGTATGGGCACTCAAAGAGTGCAAAGAGACACTTAAGTCTGTTGTGGAAAAGTGGCAAAAAGATTGCAGTTTTCAACCAGGAATTTTCAACCAATTTTGAGCAACTAAGCAGTTCTAAAAACTCATTTGTTCCTCAAATACCTGCAACAGCAAATACTACTAGCAGCATTCAACTGGTAATGCCAGTCCAAAGTGGGGAAACTTCCAGACTGACCAGAACTTCAACAACATCAGGATATTTATTTTCTGTAGCTTTATGTTCTTCTTCCTTTTACTGTATATTCAGTCTCTCTCCTGTCTGGTCTCTCTCTGTTCCCCTCTCCATTTCCATCATCCACTAATGAGTCTCATGGGTCCTGAAAAAAGGAGAGACATCATTGGATGGAGATAAATCTAGACAGAGACAAATGAGAACAACTTTTCACTCTGGAGCCTCTATAAATAGAGAGGATATTAGAATGCAGCCCCTTCAGCACCAAAGTGGAGTTTCAACAAACACTCACATCAAATGAACAGGAAAACGAACCAATAAAAGGAGACTGTACTCTCCAGAAAAACAGCATCGCAACTTGTTTGTTCAAACGGCTATGTTTTAGTTTGGTGCCAAAGTATGAAACCCAAGTGGTTTGCAGGGTGCTTGTCTTCAAAACTGAAGAATGGGATTTTCTTTCCATCTCCAACCAATAGTCAACTTGGTTTCCTTTAAACATGAAAACAGTCTTTCACCAAGCAGTTGATTAAACGTATGCACATCTGTGATTTAGCAAGGAATACTTGTTTTGATGAAAGGTAGGATGATACATATCTCTTTCCAGCAGTTGGATACTGTATTTTATTTTTTTAAAAAAAAGAAAAATCTATATATAAAATATCAATTTTTGGAGGTCGAAGTAATATGAGATATCATGATGAAGGTCACTCTGACATGAAGGCCATAATTCCCAATAAAAAACCCAAAATGTTATACTATGCGTCATATACAGACTTTTCTCTATCATACCTCTCTTTCCTTCCTTTTCATTCCTTCCCTTGTTGCATCCCTGTCCTTCTCTTTAGTGCCGCCATCCTTTCTTTCTCTCTTTCTGTCTGTCGCAGGTTGTTTATATGGCGACAGCTGTTGTGCTTTTGGCTTAGTTATATATGTGTGTGTGTGTGTGTGTGTGTGTGTGTGTGTGTGTGTGTGTGTGTGTGTGTAAGAGAGAGAGAGGGAGAGCCAGAGTTGTCTGTGTAAGTCTTCTCTTTTTACACTAGGCCTGCAGCACAAGGTTGTAAATCTGTTGGAATAGTGAACGCCCCACTGCACAGAAGCAGTGTTTGTGCATGTGTCCGTGTGTGTGTTCAGGTGTGTGCACATTGTTTATGTTGCCTATGTTCCTGTGTGTTTGCTGGTGCGTGTAGCTGCAGTGTGATTTTTGTGATCTGTCCACATGTGTGTTTGCTTGTTTGTGTGGTGGATTTTTAAATATATTTATATATATATATATATATATATATATTCTTTGTGTGTGCATGCGTGTTTTGGTTTCTTGTACTGTGTGTGAGTGTGTGTGTGTGTGTGTGTGATCCATCCACCGGCTGAACACCTGAGTGCCCACAGTGACGGGGAGGGATGGCTGGCTGTCCAAACCAACAACCTACAGCCAACACAGAGCTCTCCCAATTCGGTTGGCTTACTGTTTTATCACACTGGCACAAACACACACTCACACACACACACACACACACACACACACACACACACAAAAGACAAATGTACATGCATAGCAACACTGACAGTTTGTTGCATGTATAAGTATTCAACATGAAAGCCCTTGTTGTGTTGTCCGTCACAGATATGCACACCTGCCCCCTTACAGTGTTTCAACTGTTTTTATTTGTGTATATATAGAATATACAGTATATATATACAGTACACACACACATATATATATAATGCTATAATGATGCTATAATGCTACCATATTCAGTGCAGCCTATAATATCAGTACAAGTCTCACTGTTTGATTGACAGGTGATCTTAGGAAAGTGCAGTGCAGAAACATCACAGCGATGACTGCCTAGCAACAGAGATGCGAATACATTAGGGACTAAGATGTGGAGAGTTGACAATTCAAGCAATGAAAAGTCATGAACAGCACACTGTGCAACATAGCAAGTACCTATAGTGAAGGTATTTCTAAAAAAGCAAAACAATTCTGTAGAAATGATTTCAGCACCCTGCTACGTCAGTCCCATGTTTCACCTGCAAGACTTGTGTTTTAATGCTGTTGTTTATCGTTTGGGATGTGAAAACATCAGATTTCCTCACAGTCGGAGAAATAAAAAGTGTGTGTCCTGGTATTTGTTGAGTTATTAAATCCAAACGCGGCACGGAGCGTCTCTCCCGCTGGCTTCACAGCGCTGCCGGCTGAAGAGTCAATCACACTTGACGGTAGAGGAGGAGACGGTGGAGACGCTGGCACATGTCTGTTTAAACATGTCTCTGCATTTAACACCGGAGCAGGAAACACAGTCGTTCTGCATTGCGCTGTCCTAAATTTCTATCATCTCTCTCTCTCTGTTTCCATCACAGTTATGTATTTAGGTCATTTAGAGATAAGAATCTGTAAAAGTTTTCAGCCTGTCATGCTGTCACACTGCGTTACTTTGTGTATAATGACGTGGCAAAAAAAAAGTGATTCAACTGACAAAACACGAGTCAACTGAGGGATTTACAGACTGATGCATCAACTCAGCGACTTTTATGGGGCAGTCCTTCTGTATACCCGAAAAAAATGACAATAATCTCTAATAAACTGAGATGATTAAAGTTTGACTAATGTTAAATGTTATATTTAGGCATTCAGTTGTCACTCAGAAACAACAGGAGAATGTGCTTAAGCTCAGATCATTAAGGACGAGAGCTGTAGTTACCAAGACACAGAGGCAACAGATGACTCTGAGTATCCTGAAGAAATATTCCAACATAAAAACATTCTTGTAAACAGTGTGGAGATAAGAAAGAAGAGCCTGTGATTTCTTAAACCTCTGTATTTTTCAACAAACTATTTCCAACCAGTTAATAAAAAGTTAAAAGTATAGAATTGAATAGTAGGGAACATCCAGTAGTCATTAGTCAAAAAAAACAAACAAACATTGTTACTTCATTTATAACCAGTACTCCCAGGGTGCAGTCATTTTCAACACCATTTTTTACATCACTTTTCCAAAAGCTATAAGTGGTGTTTACATTCTGTTCTAAGAAATGTTCTCTGCTGTAAATGATAAAGAAACCAAACATTATGTACATAGTAGACTGAAAGCTTTTATGTTTTGGTGTTGTGAGCTTCAATAATCCTGCTCAAGATCCTACAAATCCCAAAAAGTGTACTCCTCCATCTATCCATCCGTTCTAGTGTATCCTGTTCATCACACATATTGATCTAACTAACCTTGTATTTCTGTGAAAAATCTTTGTGTCACATAATGGTCTTAATGGTGCTTCAGAGAGTTCTGCTGCTTCAATTAATACAACATGCGCTTGCTATTATTTGCCTTTAAAAAAAAAAAAAGAATTCAAAGAAACTGTATCGCATATCAAAGCACAATTCTGTCTCTCTCCACCTTTAATCTACAAATATCAGCTTCACTCTTAAACAACCCGCTCCGGTCGATCTTAACCACTCACCTACGTACGGTAAAAGCTGGCGCTGAAGAGGCCGATAGGAAGACAAACAGAGGGAGAATGTCCATCAGAAGTGAAGTGATGTTGAAGGGGGTGGTATTGATTGAGTATAAGCAGATGAGAGGAGAGCTGGGCTGTGTGATGCTGGCTGACAGAAACATTGTATTGCCCCCAGCACTTCACATACAGCAGCAGCACCAATGGGCCGCATGCATACTAATTACACTTCGGTACAGATTTCAGCTATGGAGAGAAAATCTTCAGCTGTCTTGATTTTCTATCTTCGTGTCCATCCGTCCGTCCCTCTACTCATTACCCATCCATGCGTCCACATCAAACCCATCCATATCCACCCTTCTGCCAATTTATCTGTCTTTCACATACATTATCAGGCTGTACACGTGTACATCTGTTCCCACTCTTCGTCTTTATTTGCAACTTCCACCGAGATAAATCTGACTTGACATATACTTCACATCCCACATGCATTTAAATTCATTTAGTTATATAATAAGACAGGATGACACTGTGCGTCAGTGTCCGACTCCTCTGAAATGTCTCTGAGAAGCTTCCTTTCAAATCACAAAAGGAAATACTGCAAACACATCAGATGACTGAAACAAAATTCATAATTAAGTTTTCTATATGATAGCTATATAGTGGAGCTGATTAATGATATGCAGCAGAGTCATACTGCTTCTAGCCTGGACCAAACCATGATCTTTTATCCCCTTGGCTATTTGTCATAATTGTCATTTTTTATGTGAAACGGAGCTGATTGAAAGATGAAAAACAATTTCAAAAAGAGTACTTCAATAATATGCCCTGCTCTCTCATCTCCTGTTATTGTATTAGTTCTTATTAAGGTATTGCTGTTTATTTCATGCTTTTGTTTATTTTTTTTTTTGGGGGGGGGGGGGGAGTAGCCAGGGTGAAGCAGTCACATGTACAGATCAGGATCGCAGATGTCCTAGATATGCTTCATTTCTCTCATTTGTCTCTTTCTTCCTCTCCCTGCTCTTCATCATCTCCACTCAACTTGTTCTCTCTCTCATCTTCTCACCATCTGATCCTCAAAGTAAAGAGCCAGGCTTTGGTCCGATGTCACCTGAGGATAATGTGTGTGTGTGTGTGTGTGTGTGTGTGTGTGTGTGTGTGTGTCTATTTATCTAGGTTTGTTATGTGTATCCTCCTCTACTTGAATATGGGGTACTTCAACCAACATCAGCCTCATCATATGAGACTTGTGTGTTACCCTAAAGAATACTGCAACCTCTGAGTAGTGAAAACTAAACTCTTAAATGTTTAAAAAAAGTCTAGGAAGTCTTATAAATTGATAAATGTTGCATTTTGGTCGTAAATGTACTCGGTTGGCTTATATTCTGTATGTAAAATATCATTTACACACCATGCTCCTTGAATGCAAGATTCTGTTACTTGCCGGCTTAGGTCATTGTTACACAGTTGATTGTATACTGTAATGGTAACCATGGTGATGTGGCTTCAGTAGCTGTTGTTTTTATGGCTGTCAACACATTATGATGTTAATAAAGTTAGGTCACGCTGTGCAGGGCCTCCAGGCTGCGGCGCACCATGGGATTGATTGATGACTCTGTTGTCAGTTCAATCTAAGAAATGCATTGAAAGGGAGAGGGAGGGAGGGAGGGAGGGAGGGAGGGATGAGTGGAGGACAGAAGGATGGAGGGGAGGAAAAGGGGGAGAACAAAATGGATTAGTTAAGAGCAGACGGGAGACGAAAAGAAGAAATGAAGTGAGTCGGGATAGCGGGGGAGGGGAAAGAAAGAAGTACATGGAAAATGGAGAGAAGTATGAAGTGAGGATGTGAGGGAAGGATGGATAGGAAATGGGTGAGGGGGAGGGAGGGGGGGCAAATAACTGGAAAGTTTGAGAAATGACTGGCAAAGAAAGATGGAAGGAGAGAAGATTGGATGGAAAGAGAGGGAGAGCAAGGATGGAGTGAGACGCGAGGAAAGGACGACAAAGGACATGGAGTGGGGG